>NW_026855081.1:0-79609 GCF_026571515.1 Ruditapes philippinarum
AGATGACGTCATGCCCTTTGTATATATCGGTATGATGTTATATCCAGATGACGACGTTAGCCAAAACGATGATAGGATTTAAAACAATACAGGCTAAATTTTATAAAAGTGCGGTTGTCGGAATACGTTCATGATTATATTAGGTATAAAATATATTCAGTTAATAACAATATTTGTTAAAATTAGAACAATCCGTTGATATATATATATATTTAAACACAAGTTGTTTGGTCTTGACTTGGTATCCTTCAAGCAGGGGCTATCAGCCCTCACATTCTAAGTCGCATTAGGGGCCCAGCTACAAGTACCCACTAGTGATATCCAAAGCTGTGGCGGCAGCGGCCACCGTAACCGGAGAGGTTTGGGTTGAAGAGGCGAAATATAGCCGGCCATACTTTTTGTCTATATCTCTATCTTTGTACTATCCAACCTCTTCTTACTTTCTATCATTTCTTGTATATTTCTTTTTCTTGACCTAGCACCACCCGTCGCGTCATAATCAAGTGTGATTGCGCCGACGTACAATGTAGATGTCTTGGAAACCCATATACTAGGTCTTGTGCAAAAAGCGACGTCCAGTCATCTTGAAACTGAAACTATATACCGGTAGTATGAGGGTAGGGACAGGGTGGAGAGGGTAACTTAAACAAAAATCTTTTAGTGGGCACGTAGGAGAGTGGTCTTGTGTTTGTTATTTCAAAGAACGATGGTTAAAGAAACTACACTGTTCAAGAACTGTAACATTGTTGCAAAGGGTGATAAAGTATGCAAACAAATTACACTGTCTGCTTTGTCTCTAGATTTGCTGGAAATAGGTTGAATATTGTCAGCTAACTGTTAACCCTGTAAAATGCATGCAATCGACTGAGACGAAGCTCCGCCCGCCTATGTGAATTGGAACGCACTATATCAGAGGGGTAACCTTTATAAACTGCATCATCTCGTTTGTCTCTAGAGTTGCTGGAAATAGGTGGACCCAATAAGTCGTGATGCCACTTGGACCCACTTTTTTATCAAATTTGTGTATAAAATGAAATATATGAATAAGAAACTGTTGGGTCATTACGTTATATATATATGTATAAACATATAAATAGTTGGGTCATAAAGACCCAGATACGAGGTCTGGTGTAAAATGTTACAATGTGCGATATATAGTTTTTGCATTTAGTTATCGGGAATCTGAAGCTATATATAGTATAAGGGGAGTAACCTTTAAAAACTACACCGTCTCGTTTGTCTCTAGAGTTACTGGAAATGGGTGGACCCAATAAGTAGTGATGCCACTTGGACCCACTATTTCATCAAGTTTGAGTATATATATATATATATATATATATATATATATATATATATATATATATATATATATATATATATATATATATATATATATATATATATATATATATATATGTTTATATACATGCATATACATATACAACCAAGTTTGTTCAAATAAAAGCCCTGGGGTTTAAACTGGCCCCGCTCCAGGGGCCTATATACAGGTGAGCGACTTTGGGCCATCATGGCCCTCTTGTTTTTTTATTAGTATCATTAACCATTAACCTGTTGGAACCGAGAGACGGCTTTGCCATCAGTATAGAGCCAGACAAGCATACGTTTGCAGTCTGACCAGTTTCTAAATTGTAGACTGCTTAAAATGTTTTTCATGAGAACCCCAAAATTGATACTGACCGTCCAAAAATTAAAGATGGAGAGATCAATTTAAGCAATGTAGCAGATTAAGGGTTAAATCATTACGTAGCATAAAGACAACAAATGGTATATCTCTGCTAAATTAAAACTGGATAGTACATTAAAACCAGTTAATTTCAAAGTACAAAGAGAAGTTACACTTGAGTCTAATCTCTAATTTTCTTACATTTGACATAGGTCAAAATATTTTTTCTGTTTTCTCTTTATAGAAAATATTCGTTTGTAAAATTTGTTTTTTCGATTTCTTTAAATTGTTTATCATGTCTGGAAAGTCAATTAGTGAAGGAAACTGTTGTGTATCGGTTGTTTGTCTGACAAATGTCTGTCTGCCTAGCTAGTGCATCTATCTTATGGCCATGGCCGTGTCTGTACACCAAACATCTAATTTTCTGAATTGTTTTAAAATACAACATCACTGAGACAACAACACAATGAAAGTTAACACTCTTTGTTGTCTTCTAGTAATTTACTGTCAATAAGTATATCCCCCTTAAACGCCTCGCAGATGTTGTACAGTATGAAAGTATGTTTACTAAGCACTAAAATGACTGGCATACGGAACGTCAGTCGCCACATGACCTTTACAACGCAACATAAAACCGGAAGTAGAAAATGGGTTGCATTTAAATTAAAAACCATTAGTCCTTTCCATTGTCATGATTAAACACTATATGTTGAGCATTGTTTAACTTCCGAATAATAAGAAATTTAATCTATTTCATTTCGGTAAATGTACACGACATTTTGATGGATCAGTGGACAAAAGTATCAAATACTCATTATACTTTCTGAAAAGACAGACATCCTCCTCCAGACTTCAACAGACCCCTTTCTGTTGCTTAATGAACCGTTATTCGTATTACAAGGCGTGTCTGAAAAACTGTACAGGTTCATAATTTGTCTGATCACAAATATCTGGGAATGTGACCAGATATTTAAATTTTGATGGTACGTATATTTACCAATGAACAGTTTGCATCAAACACTGCTATTGTGTCAGTGTTCTTAAACATTTGAAATGGAGAAACACTTATTACTGAATTATCTATCATATAGACTTAGCAGGCAGAATGATCATATTTAAAACATTCACTCTTAATTGAAAATTGCTATTTTAATTGTATTGGACGCGATATTGTTACCCTTAAAAAAACATAACCTGATATATGAGACCGAAGATCATTTTGAGAGAGTTGCGCTCTCGAAACGCAGTCTTTGCAATTACCTGATATTTGATCTGATATTAAAACTATATCGTAAAGCAGGTAATTAATAGTTCTAGATCAGAATATTATAATTCAGAATATCTAAACCATACTGAATCATTTAAGACTTTATCAACATTTTTTTCAAGTAATATTTTATAAGAATATCCACATATTTCTTTTTTATCAATATTTAAAATACTTATGGAAAATCGGCTTATTGTAGACATATCTACTTTAAATTGTCAGAGTAGAACTAGAAAGATACACGCGTATTCATGAATTATCTTCGTACACTACATTAAACTATTCATATATGAAGCAAAAAATATGATAAACAGGATCAACAAGGAAACGCGGCGTTCAATGATTATTTCTCAAAACCATGCAATATGTGAAATCAAACGTTTCGCACTGTATGCACATGAAAGAAAACATTAAACATATATTTATAAATGTAATCAAAGATAATAGAATAACTAAACTTTAATGACTTCAGACAAATGAAACCACATTACAGTGATTTTGCATTCAAAATTAAATAAATTCCTTATACAATAATATTAACACCTTATGATACTGATGTAAATTTTGCCCTCATAAATCACTATCAATCTTTTGACACTGATGTAAGTTTTGCCCTCATAAATCATTATCAATCTGTTGATACTGATGTAAGTTTTGCCCTCATAAATCACTATCAATCTTTTGATGTAAGTTTTGCAATGATGTACGAGTAAATCCATAAACTAAACTGTTAATTAGGTCTAGAATAATTTCACTTAAAGAAGTGAATGAATGAATAATTGTCTCACTATGCATATTTTGTTAATATCAGTTTAGTAATGTTCTTTCCTTCACGCAGTTACAAGCAACTGTATCTTTAAATTACTAACATTTGTCTTACAATAGTTGTAAGTTATGACTTTATTTGTTTTGGAGAAATGATTTCTATTTTCGCTTTGTTTTGTTAAATACACGATGATCAAAAACATCAAATATGTATCAAACGATATGTCTGGTACTCTGCAAAAAATAATACCAGTTAAATATGAATAAAAAGTATGCTTTTAAACAAATTCATATTTGTGGTTTTCTAATCTAATCCATAGGTACAAACAAACTTTCACAGCTTCGAACAAAAGCGCCACAGGTTGACTTGTCTATTATGATTTGTGTACCGTGAACGTAAAGCGGTAAAAGTTTGTTTGTTCCTACATAATAGCTGGGGAAAACTCAGATATCACCTATTCATTACTTTGTTATAAATGTAGCTTTTTCGCAAGCTAAATTGTCAGTGCGCGAAACCAAATAATAAGTTTTATTATTCCATCCTAGTATCCAGAACATTGCAAAATATCACTTTTGATACAATGTCAATTATAGCATATATTTATAGCAAAAATGAACACCAAGTGGTAAACAATTAACTTCCATTTTGTAATAGATGATCCAGTCATTTATATGGTATGAAAAATCACATTGAACCAAATTGCTCCAGATGTTTTAAGTAAAATAAAACAAATTGCATTGTAACAGAGAGCCGGATAAATTGAACTAATTTAAATTGACGTATCTTAAATCTTTTAAAATATCTGTGCTCACAATGATTTGCCATTTAAATACACGCAGTCATAGAGCACTGTAGTAAAAATGGTTGGTAGAAGCCTCGACAAAAAAGATGAAATACGGGCTTACATCAAAGCTCGCTCAAAACTGGGTTGCTCTTTGAAGCAGTGGATGACTGAACTCTCTACTGCTTATGGGCCTTCTTGTGTGTCTTATGACATAGTTAGGCGATGGAAAAAGAAATTTGAGTCTTGCGTAGAGTGCATTAAAATGCATCAAAATCAGGTAGGCCAAATTCTGCATCTCGTAACGAAATCGTTTTCAAAATAAAGGATATCATTGAAGGAGATCCCAGATTTACAGTTCGTGATATTGCACGAAAGGTAGACATATCACTATCAACGGTTCATTTTATTTTGAAGAAGCATTTGAAAGTCAGAAACATTTCTGCTGGATGGGTGCCACATCTGTTGACCGATGAGCAAAAAATGCCACGGGTTAATGTGGCCAAATAGCTGCTTCAAATGTTTCAATATATGTCAAAAACACTTTGCCAATGTCGTCCCAGGTGATGAACTTGAGTCCATTATTTGAGCCCGTCAGAAAAGTTAGCAACAAAATTTGGGCCACTAAACACAATAAACACCCAATAATTGCCAAACGGTCTTTTTGTGCAAAGAAGGTTTTGTATGCAATTTTCTTCTCTGGTGAAGGAGTCGCAATAAAAGTGCCGGTGAAAAGGGGCAAGTATCACTGGGAAGTACTACAAAAACGTAATACCTAAGAATCTGAAAAAGTATTATAAGAAACGACACCCTGTCACTGGTTTTAAGCATATCCGTCTTCTACATGGCAATGCCCCCGCTCATACCTCCGCAATAGTTTCGGCGTTTTTGAAAAAAGAAAAAGTAACTGTTTTGCCTCACCCCCTGATTCTCCAGACTTTGCCCAATGTGATTTCTTTGATTCCGAAATTGAAATCCTTCCGTGCTGGGCGGAAATACAAGTCCCGACAGGCACTTGGATATGCTATTCATCAGTATCTTATTTTGTGCCAAAATCAGCGTACCGTGACGCCTTTAAGAAGTGGATACATCGGCTGAAACTTTGTACTGCTAGCCACGGGGAGTACCTCGAGGGCATGAAATGAACACTTTTGAGCTAACTTGAAATTTGAAGTCTCCAGATAGAAATAAGCAAAACATTTTGAACATCCCTCGTATCTAGTGTGCGGTTGTCTTTCTTTATAGGATTAAAGGTTTGTTTTCTATAAAAAAACTATTGAAATTTATTAACAAATTTGAGAAAGGCGTAATCTCCGCGGCCTAAACGTTTGCTTGAAGCCATTAAGTTGTTTTGATTAAGAAACATATTTTCAGTAGAAGAGAAAAAAATGAAAACAGAAAATTATGAATTGGAAGCATGTAGATTTTTCTTGCAAGGACTTTGACAATACACTTTTTTGGACACAAATGGATACAAAGCGTAGATAAAGTAAGCTACCAACACATATTTTGCTAGTAAATGAAGGACTTTAACAATTTTGAGCAACCTCTTTTATACAATTAGAATAAATGATGCAGACAAAGATGAAGACCCAGTTTATTAGGCAACAATTGTAGTTTGCCTTTAATAATAATTCGCATAGACGATCTTGCTCGACCATAAAGTTCATGTTAAATCCAAAGGAATCCATAGATACATTTTAGGCAACTAAAAATACATGTACTTAACATAACCCGCAATTACAACAAATTCAAGCTGCGTGATCGCCGTACGACAAAACGATGACTGCCTGGTGCCTATGAATGAATTCTCAGGATACTGGGCGATGCTCGTTCGCTTACAGGTGTATATTCGGGCCCGATTGCCTTTAAAATCGGAGGGTGTTTTTGCAACAGAAGCAAACGATGGTTAAGGCATTTGGACAATGATTTTTTTTCGAAAATTTAACAAGGCACAAAATGATGATAATAATAATAATAATAATAATAATGATAATAATAACAAACAAAAAAAAAATATCTTTATATTAGAATATATAAAATAATTTTCGTAGCATAATGGGCCTTTAATAACATGGTCTTACGATGTAATGATAATAATACTGAAAGAAAATTGATTTATTATTTGAAGATAGATGACTTCCTTGTTTTATCATCTACAGAGAGTAATGCACTTGAAGTTCGGCGAATCATAAGAGCCACCGTTTCAAATTCATTTTTATGATGCTATTCACCAGTAAGAAGAGTGGAGTGTATTGTTTAATTTAAAAAACATGTTATGATATTTTTCAATATAATATGAACATGCAAAGTCATAATTTGTCAAGAAAAAGACATAGGTGTGTTTTAAAGTAATTATTGAACATAGATTGTTAAATAATATTTTATGTTTAAATTACCTTAACCCTGAACTTTCATACTATCCTTATAAATAAAATATATAATTACATTCTATGTGAGATGAACTTTCATATAAGTATACTTGTTCATTGACATCAAAATAATATGCTGATCATCCGTGTTCTATTCATTGATTGATGTTGTTGTTTTTTAATACATGTCAATATATATTCCTCGTCCGATGCTGAATTTTTTTAATCTGTTTTCCACTCTAAAAAGCAAAAACATGAAATGTATGAGATATGATTGTAATTAAGTCATATACTTATTGGTTTTAGATGGTCAGAAACTGTATTGAGTAAATATCTATTTTAAATTATTGATACATAAAATGTACTAAGTTTGACTTATGATAAAAAGTAATTATTCTTCAGCATTGTATTAATAACTCAATTTATTATTAAATAATCTTATTGTATGTTTAAATTTATGTTAATTATTTAAATTCTGGTTATGCACTATTGATTACACGGAAATATTCTTTTTTTATTTTTCTGCTAGAGACAAACATTTTTAATTAGATTGTTATATTTAATATAAATTAACTTACTTACAATCCAAATTGGAAACCAATTCTTTAGTGAGGGGGTAATGCTATGCCCGATGTTGTGTCTATCCGAATTTACATGTACCGTTCACTGTTTCATGAGCCTCTGGTGATTCAGATCGACCGCTTCGTTATTATTTCATTTTTAAGCATAATACAAATTGTCACAGTATAATTATCGTTCATTTAAAACAATTGTATGTTTTAATATTGATATCAATCATTAATATCACGCAATTGTCCGTATATTTATGTAAAATCCAGTCCCAGGTATAGCGCGCCATATTTGTTGTTGTCGCTGTATGCTCCGTGTGACGTCACATTCTAATCACGTGATACGAGGAACACAACAACAACAAAACGGTTATAGTAAAACTTCAGTCGAAGATCGAGAGCTCGACCGGGTGGTAAGTTAGAAAATGGAGATAAATTAACCTGAATGGGTTATATATTTACTTTATAAAGATAAATAAGGTTATACCAGTCATTGATCCATAATAGAATGCCTTAATAGTGAATAATATAGAAAGAGACCCCTTGACAAGATCGGGTCAAGAGTACTAAATGTTTACCTTTTTTCATAAGAAGACTATCAGATACTTTGAACTGGAGATATGAATTAAATAAGTTACTGTATAAGTGAGATTGACATTAAATTGAACCAGAAGTTGTTATAATATTTAACAGAAAACGGAACTTGACCGAATCCGGTCAAGGTATGTTGAACAATATATATTTGTATCTATACTGTTTTAGTGTTTAATTGCTAGTGGTCTGTTTGACCCAATATTAAAATAGTGTGTAACTGACACTCTGCCTTCTGTTGTCCATTTAATATATATAATTCAGTCCCACTAACTCCAAAGTTATTGGAGTTCATGTTATGACCTTTTGAAATCAATACATCCTGACATTTACCTGATTGATTGAAAAAGGGGCATAACAATATTTTGTATAAGGTATTTTCTTCGGGAATGCTTGCAAGATTGTACAAAGTATAGCCTTTTGGACAAAATTGGACCCACCCCAGGTGTAATTTGTTCTCCATATATGTATAGTTAAATATAAAAAACCTTGTTCAATACTGCAAGTGAAAGAGCTGAGATATTAAGTATGAAACATTGCCAAGTGGACCACTAACAAGTTTATTCAAATTATAGCTCTGGGTCCAAATTTGCCTGCCCTAAGGGTCACTGCCTTCAAAAAATTACTCCCCTTGCTATAAAAAAGGCTTGCGTTAAAAAAAGAAAGGGAAGCATCTCATTTTTGGAATGTATTTTATTCATGCTTAACATATTGGTGATTCAATAGTTTTGAAAAAAGTTCAATTGCTGTGATTAAAACTGAAGGTCATGACCTCTAGCAAGAGAAAAGTTTACTTTTAAGAAACAACATAATTTTGCAAGAAAGATGTTTGCTTTTTAGAGATATGTAATGATTTGAGCACATTATAAGGACATTATAATTTAGTCAATGTACATATATTTCTCTGGTTAAGGAAAATGGTATAGATTAATTTAAATATTATACCTTGTCTGTAATGATGTTTTTATATTAGATTGTTTTTGATGTTTTCCAAAATGAGTAATGCTTAATAAAAAAGATGGCATTTTAGAAGTGTATATTTTATACATCCATGAAAATGTTAAAATTTGTATCAAGTAAGGAAACTTATATTTTGAATCAATTACTATGTTATGGCCTTTGTATCTGAACATGAGACACCTGCACATTGTTTTTCATTTGTCATCATGTTTTTGGCCCCAAAATTCACTAGACACTACTGCATTTAGGCAAAGTTCAATGGTGTAAAAACAAAAAATGAACTCTACTTTTGTTCCAACTAATTAGTGTCGTATAATGCAATGTCTGTGATATTTTACAAAAATATAACATTGTCAAATCATTTTAGTCCCCTACTGGTTTACTTGAGGGGACTTAACCCGTCTGTCAATCAGTCTGTCCACAAAAACTAGATGGCAAAGTGGATTTTATGCATATAATTGATTATTATTATATAATGTTGAAAATTTTGGTTTCTATGGCAACAAATAGACTTAAGATATGACAAATTGTCAAAATTTAAGATAACTCATAAAGCACTGAAAATATTTTATGAAGTTTGAATTAGGAATTGATGGTAGTGTAGAAAATATGCAACTCATTTTAGCTCAACTATACAAAGTATATAGAGAGCTGTCTTAATCGCCCCGGTGTCGGCGTTTCATTTCTTAAAATCTGGAAGCAAAGTGATCCCTCGGGAGCATTAATCAAAACAAAATTACAAGAGAATTGCAGACTTGGTTTGATTGAGTCTGTACATGAGGGAAGGTTTTAACTTCAAACTTCAAATATATGTTCCTTATTATCAACCACATCTTATGTTCATAGCTCTATCACCAAAATGTTCATAATTATCTCCCCTTGAACTTAGAATTTTCCTTACAAAATATTGTTTTTACTGTTTATTCTTCAGTTCTAAAGGGATCAACTTCATACGTCAAATATTCCTTATCATTAACCACATTTTATGTGACAAGGGTATAACTTTTGCACCAATATTGAAAGAATTATCTTACATGAACTTAGCTTTTTTACTTAAAAATGTTATTTTTACTATAACTTCTTTAGTTTCAAAGGTATCTACTTCAAACGTCAAAAACATATTCCTTATCATCAAAAACATTGTATGTAACAAGGCTCATAACTCTAGAAGCAATATTTTCAGATTTATTATGCCCCCTTCGAAGAAGAGGGGTATATTGTTTTTTAATATCGGTTGTTGGTCTGTCTGTCTGTTGGTCTGTCTGTCGGTAATTATCTTGCAAAGTAATCATTACAAAGTCTTCATATTTTACATAGTGATTGGTCATAACTAGTAGATGACCCCTATTGATGTTGGGGTTCACTAGGTCAAAGGTCAAGGTTACAGGGGCCTTGAATGATAATATGATTTTCGCTTATTATCTTGGTTACTATTTATTACAAAGTTTTCATATTTCACATATTGATTTGTCATAACAAGTAGATGACCCCTATATATTTTAGGGTCACTAGGTCAAAGGTCAAGGTCACAAGGGCCTTAAATGTCTGAATGGTTTCCGCTGATTATCTTTAAAAGTATTCATCACAAAGTCTACATATTTCACATGTTGATTGGTCATAGAAAGTGGATGGCCCCTATTGATTTTGGGGTCACCAGGTCTAAGTCCAAGGTCACAAGGTCTTTGCGTGGTAGTATGATTTCAGCTCATTATCTTGACAGATAATTATCATAAAGTCTTCATATTTCATAGTGATTGGGCATAACCAACAAATGATCCATATTGCTTTTAGGGTCACTAGATCAAAGGTCAAGGTTATAGAGGCCTTAAATGTCAGAATGGTTATCTTGAAAACTATTTATCAAAAAGTCTTCATATTTAACATACTGATTGGTCATAACTAGTAAGTGACCCCTATCGATATTATAGCCAAACATCATTTCTTTAATACCCAAAGATAAAAAGGTGCTTCATTTATTTTAAGAAATTCATGTATAAATTTGTTGACAATGGGACACAGCCGAAATAGATGCTCAATGCTTTCAACATCATTACTACAAAAAGAACATAAAGAACTTTCTTTATACTTAATTTTGTATAAAAGATGATTGGTTCCAATAATGAAATATCACAAAGCCTTAATATTTCTAATATTGATTGGTCATAACTATTAGATAACTATTAGATTGATTGTGGGTCACAAGTTCAAAGGTCCAGGTCACAGGGGCCTTAAATGTCTCATTATCTTGAAAACTATTTATCAGAAAGTCTTCATTATTTTTCTACTTTCCATAATTGAACACTTCAATGTACCCATTTACGGCAAGTATCTCTAACAAAGTTACCAATAATGTGAGTCAAGGGCTAGAATAGGGGGCATATGTGTCGTTCGACATTTCTTGTTTCTCCTTGAACTTAGAATTTTCTTAAAGAAATATTATAACTTCTTTATTTTTAGGTATCTACTTCAAACTTCATATATATGACTATTTCCACAATTATTCCCCCTTAAACTTGGAAATTATATCAACAAATGTTATTTTTTACTATAACTTCTTGTCATAAGGATGAGATTTATAACGCAAGCTCCTGACTATTTCCAGAATTATTGATATAAATATATATTTTAGTATTATCTTTGTTATTATAAATGGTATCTACTCTAGACTTTAGATGATTAATTGCTCTTAGTCATAACTCACATCATGCATGACAAAGTTAATAAATCTAGCATCTGTTTTCAAGAGTTATTTCCCCTATGAACTTATGATTTTACTTTAAAAACTTTTTTTGCAGTTATCATTTTTGTTTTTGAAGAGATTGACGTCAGATTTCAAATTGTTGTCTTTTCCATTAAAGCATAGAAATTTCTGTTTAACATTTATTGATATGATCATTATGCATATTATGTTGTGCAAAAATAGTGAACATTTGAGTGCTTTTTTATACTGATTAAGATAAATATTTATATCTTAATTGCTTTTCTTTCATAGTTTTGTCTGCTTTACTGTGTCCATTGAGTATTTAATCAGTTGAGCTTCGCTGTCTCCTGTGACAGCTCGTGTTTTTGTCCCCATAGGAGGAATTTGTTGATGAAAATTTAAGCATTGGCCACATATTTTTTAAACATTAATGAGATTACTTCAGTATTGGCTAAAATACCTTTAAAATGAAATATATTTCTTTGAACCTTGACATCTAAATGACCTTGACCTTTTAGGTTTTCTTGTCCGAAAAAACTACATATGTATACCATAGGCCATATTTTACTTACGTCTGAACATAATTACTTCAAACTTGGTCACAACAACCTCTTGGACAAACCCTTCCCAACAACATACATTTCTGTGACAGTGACCTCATAATGACCTTGACCTTTCAGGCTTATATGTCCAAAAACAAGAACGTCGGCCATAACTTCCTTGATACTGAACAGAATATTTCACGATTATAGACACAACAATCTTTTGGACGAGACCTTTCAAATTAGTCCAACCTCGGTTTATTGAATTGCTTGGGACTGAACATTTACTTCGAATAATCGATTGGTTTGAATAATCGAAATCTATATAAAGTGCTAGACGACAATTATCCAACTTAAGCCATTTGCCAAACATAGCAAAAGTCCCGTTACATACACACTTCAGTTGTTTTCATTAATTAATCGAGAAAAATAAATAAGAAACAAAGGATGTGTAAAAAATAAATTTTATTGATACTGAAGACATAAATACTTGCATTTTATTCCACAGTATGTAGCACATACAC
This sequence comes from Ruditapes philippinarum, assembly GCF_026571515.1. Classification (NCBI taxonomy): domain Eukaryota; kingdom Metazoa; phylum Mollusca; class Bivalvia; order Venerida; family Veneridae; genus Ruditapes; species Ruditapes philippinarum. Next base: position 12,758 of record NW_026855081.1, read on the forward strand.
AAAAAAATATCGATTTCATCTTCAAGCATTAACAGTGACAACATCGGACATAGTGCAGCAGAATTTAAATACTTTTAACCATCCAATAATTAAAAGAGAAATCACTCTCATACAAGTTATTTTCGGCAATTAAAGTTAAAAACATGCGTAATTATCACTATTGTCAAAATACACAATTCTGTCATAATTGTATAATCGGGACCGAAATTTTACTTTGAATAATAGGAGGTATTCGGACAATGAATTTCGAAAAATCGATCAAATTTATATTGATTTAATATATCGATTTAAAAACAAGACCGCCAATCTTCTTCGGATAATGAAGGGTATTTGAATAAAGGGTTGTTGCATAACCGGAGTCGGACTGTTCTTATATTTCAGTGATATGACCCTGGATGACATCAACCTTTAAGACTATATGTCCAAAAAACTTAAACATTATTCATCAATTCATAATTACTGAATGGATTTACTTTATAGTTGCCACAACAATCCTGTGGTTAGTATTTATTTGCTTACTACAAGCAGAATCAGTCTTAAAGTTTTTCTTGATTCGATTTCCTGGACTTACCAGTACTCATGTCATAGAATATTAATTTCTCCTAATAAAGCTCAAATCCAGGACAACTGGTTCAATGCAGGCATTTTAAGTTTAAGGCCACCATGGTACGTACAGGTGTTAATGATGAAAAAATTCGACTCTTTTACATAATTTTATTGTCATAAAATATATTGAAAACAGTATTTTGTATGCATTAATTATTAAACAATGGAATAATGTGTTGTTAATATATCCTATTTGCTTAATTCAGTACTTAAAATGTAATATAAAAAACAACAATGTCATGATATAGTTATCTCCCTTGGTGAAATAAAGTCCAATAATTACGATATATCAACACTGTAGAATTACATGTGTATAATGCTTAATGTATATAATTAAATTAGTTTATGTAATCAGATGGAGTTTTTTCTCATCAAAATATAATTTAAATAGTTATTGCAACTGTTTTCAAGATAAAGAACAGTGCATATGTTAACATACAAAACATTATCACAATATATTTATGACTTCACTGGAGAAGGTCAAAATACAACTTATTCATAAGAACGTAGAATTATGCAAATATTAATTTATGTTTGTCTTACACTCACATATGTTTTATCTGTTAAAATGATTGCACGAATTAAATGTTCTGTTCTGGAAATGTTTAGCTACCCAAAAAATAATAAAATTTACCAAATTATTCTATGAAGTAGTGTCACAACATACATAATTAATGTTCACTACGTTACATAAATCATTTAACTAAAGTAGTTGATCTTACCTCACTATTGAGGCAAGAGACATATATCATATTATATACATTCCTTTATATATTCCGATTATACTAATAATCCCATATTTAATTAGTCTTACCGAAACGATACCGTCAGACCGGTAGTATGACATGGAAATACACGTGATTATATAACATACGTTATAAATTATAAATGAAAGGACACTTTCAAAAAAAAATCACCATTGATTTTAGTTTCCAGTCTCTACGTCAAATACAATTTGTGTTCTGAAAAAAGAAGACAAACTATAAATGACAACTAAGGACATTTTCAAAACAAATATCATCATTGAAATTTCCAGGACATCTAAATTCATATAGAACAAAAATACTTCTGAAGTTTCTAGTTTACATCTCAAATACATTTTATGTTACACTATGAAGAGTAGACAATCTTTAAATGAAAATGATGGACACTTTCAAAACAAAAAGGGCAATAACTAAACATTATGATTGATAAAATTATCATTTTTTATGCACTGCACTCTTTCTCAAAGAATTATATCAATCAATAAAGTTTCAAAAAATATTATATACAAACTGTATTTCAAAAACATTAAATATTACGTTCCAGATAACAAGAGCCATGCCGGGCAAAAGCAACGCTCGTCCGTTTTACTTCTTTACTTTTATACTTTTTTTGAAAGCAAACAAATAAACCGTTTAAACAAATCTTGAGAAAAAAGTTATGTTTTCCTTTTAATATTTTTTTTAGGTCTGTCTTAGTTTTGTTGAAGTATGAATCCTTTCAATAAATAAATCATTTGACGGTCAAGCAGCCTTTCTGGCTCATGAAAATATATGGAATTTCATCATGTTTCATGAAAAAATATTGAATATTTCACTCAAAAACATTCCTCATATTATTTTACATTTTATATAGATATCAAAATAAATTTATATAAACAAATTCCAATAAAAAATCCACTCAGCTCTTTAAAGCTGCATACCTCAAGACGAGCTAAAATATTACAATCAAATCAGACTTGATAAAAATGTACTAAGATTTTAAGAAAAAAAAACAGATTAAAGATTCAATTAATAATTTACATGTTTTGTAAGTGAATGACTAATTTAAATACAGAATACATCCCTTAATAATACTGCTTCGTTACTAACATAGGAAGTGGTATTGCAACATATTTTTACTTTTTTTGGTAATTTAAGTAGATTATATGAAATTGTTAGCATTATTTGCAATGTGTCAATTACTTTCTTTGTTCACGTCACAATATGTTACTTTTAAATACATTTTCAAAAAATTAAAAGAATTCGGAGGCATGCATTTTGAAAAGCATGCTTAGATGATTTGTATCATATATATCCATTATAAATATTACGTACAGTTAAGAAAAAATGTGCAATTTGATATTGCAAATGCTATTGTTCAGAAGTGCACTCTATATTGTCATTAAAATACTCAAGCCTGCCAACGTTGTTATCAATTTATCTCCAAAATGTACTGTAACAATATTCTATAGTAGTTCTTATCTATGAGGCATGCATTTTTAAAATGACATCACTCTGAACAATGATTATTTACAAATAATAATAAGTTCATACACTAGCTAAAAATAAATCAATGGTAACACAAATATACAGTTTAATCAAAGTATACTGCACACTTGAAACTTCACTTTTCATCATTTATAAATACTATATACACCTATCTGTCAACTTATGATTTTTTTTATTTTTCTGTTATGGAATGTCAGAACAGAACAGAAATTTTATTAAAGACTTAAGCATACAGCTCATCGTCATAACATACAATAATACACACACATCATATAAATTATAATAACTTTACAACAAAAATCTGTCTAAATTCAACAGTTGAGAGTGATCTGAGTAAGCATGTTATTAGAGTACATATATCTTTCATAGGAATATTATGACGTTGTTATAATAATAACAAAAAAAAAAGATTTTCAGTTCTCTGCCTTAAGCATTTAATACAATAAATTGCAAGATTATGTAGAGCCCTTTTACATTTTGAATTTAGTAGTTCTATAAATTTAAACATACTTGGACGTGTATAGTAGAATCTAGGAATATATTTTCTCCTGTTTTCATGATAAAAAGGGCAAACTAAAACAAAGTGGAATTCGTCCTCGATATCATTTGAATTGCAAATTACACAATAACGACGATATCTTTCAATATTGTTATCGACCAGTTTCAATATGAAGTTGTGTGATTTTAGTCTTAATCTAGCAATAGTATTTCTGTACATTAAGACCGATTAAAAATAGACTTAATATGTCTATACAGAAATAACGAACTGCATGTCTGAACACTACCATGCCAATTAGTCATATAAATATCCCTAAGGCGATTAACAAGAGTGCCATGATGGCCCTGAGTCGCTCACCAGAAACAACTGCTTTTCAGTGTTGGAATGTCTATATATTCTCATAATAAACTTGAGCAAAGAATATGTTTAAACAATATTTTGAAGAAATACCATGACCTGGTGCATTTAAGCTTTAGCTTAAACAGGGCTAATCAAATTAATATGAGCAAACTTAATAAAAGACTACCTAAGAATGCTACAAAGTTTGGTGATCATCTATCAATTATTTCAGTAGGAAATAATGTTCAAAGGTTTTCTCTATTTTTAGCTTAAGTGGCCCCTAAAAGGGGCTAATCAAATTAATATAAGCAAACTTGATAAAAGACTTTCCAAGAATGCTACAGACAAAGTGTGGTGATCATCCATCAATTGGTTCTGAAGTAGGAGATATTTAACGGTTTTTCTATTTTTAGCTTAAGCGGCCCCTTAAAGGGGCCAATCAAATTGATATGAGCAAACTTGATAAAAGATTACCCAAAAATGCTACATACAAAGTTTGGTGATCATCCATCGATTAGTTCTGTAGAAATAGACATTTAAAGGTTTTTCTATTTTTAGCTTTTGCGGCCCCTTAAATGGGACCAATCAAAATATTATTAGCAAACTTGATAAAAGACTACCAAAGAATGCTACAGACAAAGTTTGGTGATCATCCATCAATTAGTTCTCTAGAAATAGACATTTTACGGTATTTCTATTTTTAGCTTTAGTGGCCCCTAAAAGGGGCCAATCAAATTAATATGAGCAAACTTGATAAAACACTACCCAAGCATGCTGTCGACAAAATTTGGTGATCATCCATCCATTAGTTCTGAAGGAGAATATGTTTAAAGGTTTTTTCTTTTTTTAGCCCTAGAGACCCCTTAAAGGGGCCAAACAAAATAATATTAGAAAACTTGATAAAAGACTACCCAACAATGCTACAGACAAAGTTTGGTGATCATCGATCAATTAGTTCTCTAGAAATAGACATTTAACGGTATTTCTATTTTTAACTGCAGTGGCCCCTGCAAGGGGCCAGTCAAATTAATATGAGCAAACTTGATAAAACACTTCCCATGAATGCTACAGACAAAGTTTGGTGATCATCCATCAATTAGTTCTGTTGGAGAAGATGTTTAAAGGTTTTTCTATTTTTAGCCCTAGAGACCCCTAAAAGGGGCCAATCAAATTAATATGACCAAACTTGATAAAAGACTACTAAGAATGCTACAGACAAAGTTTGGTGATAATCCATCAATTAGTTCTGTAGAAATAGACGTTTCAGAATCAGCATGCCATATTTGCTCTGAGTAAAACATAATGGCAACCATTAAATAGGTTAGTGTTTATTAAGTCAGCATTCCATTAAATAACTTGCACTTATGTGATGCGACAGACAAATGCAGTTTCCTTATGCTGACAACAGCTACAGTCTAACCGATACTAAATGTGTCGATACTAAACCTGTCACTTTGCTGTGCCAGGCCAGAGCGACGAATATCACTTAATGCTGATTAACAAACTCTACGTTATACTTAACAAGGCACATTATGCCTCAGAAAATAAATATTCTCTAGCAAATTCAAGCAGTTTCTAACAAAAATGTTTTGATAATGGTTTAAAGGCATCTTAGATGTTTAACAAGTGAAAATAGCACTGAACCTGCAGTAATGTGTTACTAAGGTGGCAAATTGTAAACAAAGTAGTATTTTGACTTCCATGCTAACATTAATTAATTTTCATTATAGCAATTGCCAGCATAACACAATCAGCATTAGACAAATTATGTATAATTGGCAAAATTGTTTATTTTTGAAAACTATTTGACAGTGGTCTTGAAGTATTTGACCTTTGAGATTCAAATTCTTATTGTACAAAACAGATACCAGATATAAAAATCCCACTAATAATCATCCGGAGATGGATGGATAAAAAGCTGAACAGTTTTGATTGTCCTCATATCATTGTCCCGGTAGATTTATTATACTATCTGATATTCTGAAAAAAGCAATTAGTCATAATTATAACATTGTTTAGCAGACATTTTCCATTTCTTAATCTGTTACAGTAATCATTTATGATGTGCTTTGAATATACTGTTGTTTTCTGTCAATTTACAAGCTACTTAGTAACCAATCTAAATTACTTTAATAGAAATGTCATCATGACAGAGCCATACAAACAATTAGGCAAAACTTAAAAATATTCATATAAATGTGCTGGCTGATCTATTTCTGCATTGGTCGCATTGTTACCGGCAGGTCTAGAAATGCTTAAATTAGCCAAAAATATTAACGTCAACACGCACCTCCAAAACTGTACTTTTGTTACTTGATGTGATTTATTTTGTCAATTACATAGCAGTGATAATGACAAGAGCTCGCAGATATGATAGCAAGCTCGACTAACTAAATCAACGCAGTAAAGGAAGACAAAACTATGAAAACAAGTGCCACTGCCGGGCGGGGACTACGCTCGTTTTTTTCTTTTCCTAAAAGCAAGGAAATAAACGGTTAAAGGTTGTTTTTTTGTTTTAGCCCACCTTTCACAACGTGACAAGTGGAGCTTTTGTGATCGCATTTCGTCCGGCGTCCGTTATTTTTTACTTTAAAAGACATCTCCACATCAACCACTAAGCCAGTTTCATCCAAACTTCACAGAAATATATCTTTGTGATCACCTTTGAAAATTGTTTAAAGAATTTAATTCCATGCAGAACTTGAACAATTTATTTGATGCAGAACTCTGGTTGCCATGACAACCAAAAAAACCAACCTAAAGAGCTAAAGCTTTGACATTTGGCATGAAATATCTTCTAGTTGAAGTCGTATATACCAAGCCAGAGCCATCCACATACGATATACGAATTGTATTGTTTGTGAAATGTTTATTTAATAAATTGTTGTGTTAATCTTAATTTCAGGTGTCCGTATCTTTTAGTCTTTGTGTCCCTATTTTCCCTTTTCAGGTGTCCGTATCTTTTAGTCTTTGTGTCCCTTTTTTCCCTTACATACATACATACATACATAAATACATACATACATACATACATACATACATACATACATACATACATACATACATACATACATAGGCAGCTCTTCATTTACTTCATAAAGTCAGACTAAAAATCATCAGAAAAGAACATGCAGGATGCATCGATATACAGTGCAATTTATAATTTTATGCACAGTATCAGACACACAGGGAAATCATGTAAAATAGATTAAATATGGATACATTTTACTCGACATATCAATTTCTTATTGATTTTTGTCAACTGATGATCAATAGAATCGTTGATACGCTTTCAACAAAAATGTAAAGTAATTGGTCTTATATTATTTTGACATACAAGGTCAATGTGACCTTTACTTTGACTCCATTTAGAATCGTAAGAATGATGCTATTTGTCTTTGCATATTTTCACTGAGATTATCTCAAAGATTGTATTTTACAAGATATGTGTGTAAAGCATGAATGTCCTCTACAGGCAGCCAATTAAGTATATGGCCAGGTCATTGTCACTTTGACTTTTGACCCAGTGACCCCATACTGACATGTGTAACGGATACATATATTCTCCCTACTTTGAAGACAGGTATTATTAAAGTAATGTTTTAATGAGGAACACCTATGAAGTTTGAGAGCCTTGAGACAAAGTTGAGAGTACTTGACCTTTGACCCAGCAATCTCAAAGTCAAAACGGGTCATCTATTTGGCAAGACCAATACACCCGTAGAATTGGAAGGCAGAGAGCTCATAGGTAGGTATCTCATAGGTAGATAGAATTTGTTTGATATTGTTTTGACATACAAGGGAAATATGGGTTGTACATTTGATCCCTTTACCCTAAAAGCAATAGAAATTTTTGCTTGCTAAGACCTTAATGCAGCTGTGCAAATTGAGGAATACTGGCATATAGAATTGTGACGTCATGATTAAAACTCTCGCATACTCGCATCCTGTCTTCAGATGGGTTGACATGATATTGAACAAGACTACAAAGTTTAAAAACCATATGTCAATGGACATTGAACATATTTAAGGTGAAACGCAAACTTTAACTTACATTCTGAGTTGAAAAAGGGGCATTATTTTGACAATATGCTTGATAAGGATTTACCACCTCATGTCAACAGGCTGCGAACATGATGGTGAACAAGTCTAGAAAGCTTCAATCTATATGTCAATTGACTTTGTAAAAAATTGAAGTGGTACTCAAATTTTAATGTAAGTTCTAAGTAAAAAAGGGACATAATTCTGTCAAATTGCTTGATAGAGTAACCTCCTCCTGTCTATCCGTTAGGGACATGATGGCTAATAAGTGTGCAATGTTTCAAAGTCATATGCTAATTGACTGTGAAAATATTTGAGGTGCTATGCAAACTTTAACATAAATTTTAAGTCAAAAAGGGGCATAATTATTTCAAAACGCTTGATAAAGTAACCTCCTATTTATTTGTTAGGGACGTGATGCTAATTTAGTGTACACAGTTTCAAAGCCATATATTCAATGAATTTACTCTAAAACGATCACAGGTGGTATGCAAACTTGACCTTAAATTCTTCGTCAAAAAGGGGGCATAATTCTGTCAAAATGGTTGATAGAGTTACCTCCACCGATTACAGGTTGTGGTCATGATGGTGAACAAGTGTACAAAGTTATAAGCCATATGTCAATGGACTTTGAAAATATTCCAGGTGGTACTCAATGTGTACCGTAAATTCCTAGTTAAAAAGAGGCATAATTCTGTCAAAATGCTATATAGAGTTACCTCTTCTAGTCTACATGTTAGCGTCATGATGCTGAACAAGTGTGCAAAGTAACAAAGCAATATGTCAATGGACTTTGAAAATATTTTAAATGGTACGCAAACTTAAGCGTAAATTCTAAGTAAAAAGGGGCATTGTTATGTCAAAATGCTTGATAGAGTTACCCCTACCTGTCTGCAGGTTAGGTTTATGATGGTGAACAAGATTTCAAAGTAACAAAGATATATATCTATGGACTTTGAAATTATTTGAGGTGGTACACACACACTTTAACATTAATTATATGTCAGAAAAGGACATAATTGTCTCAAAATGCTTGATAGAGTTACCTCCTCCTGTCTACAGGTTGTAATCATGATGTTGAAAAAATGTGAAAGTAAAAAAGCAATATAAAAATAGACTTTGTTAATACTAGTATTTGATGTGGTACGTAATTTTTAACCTAAATTCTAAGTCAAAAAGGGACCTAATTATGTCAAAATGCTTGCTAGAGTTACCTCCTCCAATCTACATGTTAGGGTTATGATGGTAAACAAGTTTGCAAAGTTACAAAGTCATATGTCAAAGTAACAAAACCATATGTCAATAGACTTTATAAATATTTGAGATGGAAGTTATTTAACAATTGGTCATATATTCATGTGACTTTATTTACTAAGTTAATGAAAAGTTTTATTTTAACTATAAAATAAAAAAGATAAGGAAAATATTAAAAATGGATTTTTTTTTTATTATTATTATATATATAAGGTTTTTTACCTTAATTAATTAAAAACTTATAATTCAATAAGAATAATCTATTTCAATACATGAGGTGTGTGAAATGTAATAATATAAAAATAAATAATTCAATATAAAATCTCTTACCTGTAAAATATTTCCAATGCGAATTCCAAGTTATCCATTAACTTCCGGTAAAAAAACTTCCTTAAATTATTTATTCTCTTAAAATGTTATTTATTTATTAATTTATTCATAAACTAGAAATTTGTCCATAGGACACGGGTGCCCCCACCGCGCCACTGTTCTGTCAATCTTTTTACTATGTCAAGGGAAATAACTCTACAAATACTGGATAAATCCACAAGCAAAACCCCTGGTGCAAATCTCATTATGCTGAGCAACCTGCCCATAAGGTTTTATGTCAAATCCTTTTTGAGTTACTTGCGACACAAGTTGAAAATTGCAAAAAGAATTCTAAGTCAAGGGCAATAACTCTAAAAATACTAAATAAATCCAGATGAAAATACCTGGTGCATAACTGCACATGCTGATCAATATTCCTGTAACTTTTTGAATTACATGCGACAAAATTTGAAAATTGCAAAATTTTACTAAGTCAAGGGCAATAACTATGAACATACTAAAAAAATCCAGACGAAAATACCCAGGTGCACAACTACACATGCTGATCAGCATTCCTGTAAAGTTTCTTGACTCTAGGTCAAATACTTTTTGAGTTACATGCGACACAAGTTGAAAATTGCAAAATTTTACTAAGTCAAGGGCAATTACTCTGAAACTACTAAAAATATCTAGACGAAAATAGCCAGGTGCACAACTACACATGGACAGACGGACGGAAGGACGGACGGACGGACAAGGGTAAATCTAAATGCCCGCCACTTAAGTGGGGGCACAAAAACTGTCACTTAATTAAACTTTAAACAGAAATAAATGTTTATAAATTAAATGACCAAACTATACAGTACATGCACATGTATAACGTTGAAGAAATCGCCATTTTGTTTTTGAGTGTCCCCTTTTAAATTGTTGTCATTTAAAAGTAATGTCTTCAGTTTATGTACAATGTTATCCTTTTTTATTCTTTGCTTGGTTTTATTGTTTTGAACTGAAACTCCTTACAGTAGTCGTCTTGTATCACATGAAAAGTTTGTGAACTCCGAATATTTTCTCTAACACGGTCAAATTCTGTTTCCGGTGTAATGTCGACCATCGTTACTGTAACTGACTGCGGCAGATTTTCCAGCACGGTAATAAAGTTCTGTAAACTTTCTGCAGACATTTCTATAAACCACAACTTCACACGTTCAACATTCAACATGTCACGTGACAGCAACAATGAACTTTCATCTAGATTGATGTGCGCCAACCTAATATAAACTAATGATGGGGTTGATATATTTAATTGTAGCCTCCGAGGTAACACCCACAAGATTAACTCTGATAGAGTTGAATGTTGAGACAAGTCCAAGTTCAATATCTTACAATCACGGCGGCCATGCTCTTTACAGTCTAACGTCTTCAATTTTAACTCTTTCATTGACTTTTGACCGGAGATAAAATTGAAAAATGTTTCCAGTATTTTGTGAGATAACGTGAACTCGTCAATATGTAAATATTGTAAGTTTTGTAATCGCCCCAAATTTTCACTCAGATCTTCTTCATCATTTGTCCATTTACCACGACACACAGTTATGTACTGTAAACTGGGAAACAATATCCAGTTTATCTCAGCCTCCATCTCCCTGCTGTCACCGTGATAGTAAAGGTTCTGTATATGACTGAGATCTGTGAGAGAGAATAAATCTATAATTTCACGTAAACTGCTGGGAGTAAAGCTGATGTCTATATCAAGTGATTTTATGTTGGTTTTATTTTGTTTTAGCAAACGTTGTAACTGCTCACTGTGCACGGTGTACTTGTCAATGAAAAAATCTTGTAAACATAATTTAATATTTTCGCTTTCAGGCATTTCTTGTAAACATGACATGAACATTTTCTGTATGTTATACAATGGACTATTGTACATGTACTCGCCACCTGTCCTAGTACTATAGTCGCATGTTTTCTCGTCTTCATTTATCACAGACATCCAATCATTTGATATTTCACACATCCAGTCAGCATTCATTCCACTTATAAATTCACAAATGTTTGACATGTCCAGAATATCTTGAACAGTTCTACATTTTTCTAGAACACCGTGAGAACTAACATATATGGCAGCAAAGAATTCTTGCACTGTTTTGTGAGAAAAAAATACTTTGATAATTTCTTCGATTAAAGTTTTACTTCTACTTTCTGACAGTATTCCTGAGAGAAGACTTAATTTTATGTCGTCTGCTTTGAGATGTGTTTCAGCAACCGTTCCATCAAATACCAACGCGTTTTCCATTGTTTCGTTACATAATGTTTGGTAAGCTAATTCTGATAATGATGTTATAAGACTGTAAAACTTATAACAAAATTCATACCTTTTAAAGTATTCTGGAATTTGACTGGTAGACGATTCACGAGATGGTTGAACTTCCGGGTGTTTCTTTGATGTTCTCGATAATAGAAATTCAACGATGTTGGTGTAAATTTCATGTTTGGAATTTCCTATAGGTTTGTTGTTGCACCATAGGCAAACTATATACATGAGAAGGAGTGGAATCCCTTGCATGTGCTCTAGGCGACGGTCACGTATCAATTTATTAATGTCCTGTGTTTTACTCTTCAGTACTCTATCGTTATGGACACCTGTCATTTTTCTTATAGCATTTTCTTCAAGTTGCCGCATAGAATCTGCACTTAATTGAGCCAATTCTACTATTTTGTTTAATTGACTTGTTTTTAGATTTGAAACACCAAGCTTCCAAGGTCGAGTTGTCGTTAGGATAACACAATTATCACGTACATACCGATGTGGGATGTGTTCTGTTACTTCGCTACAACTATTATCAGGGTGAGTCCATTCATCAAGACCGTCCAATATAATCAAACATTTTTCTCTACGTAAAACTTCATCGAGTGATGCTGATGAAGGAAGTTTCTTAGTAATTTGCTGTTCAATCATATCGTCAATTTTACAAACAGAGGTACAGTGTCTCAATAAAATCAAAAATATGAACTCAAAGTCAAATAACGTTTTCAACTCGTCGTCTTTAAAACAGGCGTAGTTGTCATCGTGACAATGAGCTTGGCACCATGTGATTGCAAGGTATTTTGAGAAAGCAGTTTTTCCAAAGCCTGCATCAGCTGATACATACATTTCTTGTTGATCTAGACTTCCAAATGAAAACAGGTTCCTCAAAGACTTGACGGGTATTCTCTCCTCTTCATTGGAAGTTAGGGACTTCTGTTTTACGGCGACTATATCTGGCATCACGTAGAATCCAGCTAAAGGTGTCTCTACTTCTTCAAGAAGCGGTGAGAGAGGTATTGAACTACATCTTTGTCTATAAAATTTTATCAGGTCGCCTTGAAGTTCTGAAAAGAGAGAGAAAAATAATTTTCAGTGACGCATCTTTCTATATGATATAAGTACAGAGAAAATTCAGGTGCTGACAAACTTCAATGTTGCATATTTAAGATAGGCTTTGTACATGATACCGAAGAAATAAATATGTAAATTAATATGACATTTATATGTGTCACAGTTATATTTAGTTGACAGTATATGTTTGATGGTTATATGAGTGTTGTAACCATACAACAAACGGTTAGTTTACAGTCGTCGGTTTCAGGTAACAAAGTACATGTATACTTATCAGTATACATGTATAATACATTGTTTGTTTGATACTTAACATTTTCTTTCTCCGTTTATTTAATCAAAACATAAGAACTGTATTTGATAATATTAATTTAAATGTGTTCTTAAAAATCAACAACAAATGAAAAAAAAAAAAAAAAAAAAAAAAACACACACAAGTTATTTGGTTATGAACATATTGCATATCTACCGCACCACAGTTTGAATTTGTGACAAAGTTTCGTATTGTCCCGGATAAAAACGTTTTGACTTGGAAATACCTCGCGATTTTATTTAGGTACAGTTTGGGGGCTATCATGTTAAGGTCTTAGCAGAGTGATCTACTTTGCCGACGGTGTTAGTCAGACTGGAAATATATGGACCTAATAATAAACTTGTCATACTTACTAGTTTATAAAATGCTAGTGAAAATAATCAAATAATTAACGATACTAGTATGTTTATTCGCAGGACATATCAGCTTTGTCTATCACATTTGATTTTTTCAAGAAATAATAAGAAGTTCAGGAAAATACATGTATATGTAGAAAGAAATATATGATGAAATATGACAGTATAAGAAATACGCTACAGCGTCTGCAGAGCAAACCTCTGGAAGTAAAAGATCTTTAGACTGTTGTAGTAACGAGGTAGTTGCTCAACAGTCGGCCACTGTGTATAGATTTCAATTTAAAAATGTACTCATTAGTTACATTATTATATACCAAACGATTTGTTCTTGCAAACTTTCTCCCCACTTTTTGGAATCGAGGATGTAAACAAAGGAGGGAGGGGAGTGTGCGGACGAGCTTATAAAGACATTCTTCCTTATATACATAATATAGAATTGTAATTTTGCTTTGTATTTCTCTCTTAATATTTGTATTTAATTGCCTTAACAAAACTAAGAACGATAACACATGTATAACAATTGTTATCAAGGAGAGAAAATGAAACAAGAGGGCCATGATGGCACTGAGTCGCTCACCAGAAACAACTGTTTTTTCAGTGTTATTTATGAAAGACCAGTCCAGCTCAACTTTTACTTACCCTTCTAATTATTGAAATATTTTGCTCTAATATTTTGGAGGCTTTATCAAAATATCTATATTGCAAGTGTGTTCCCATGAGATTATGAAGAATAAAATAATGCAGAATAAACAGGTCTAGGATTTTATGATATTTACGGACAGTCTTTAAATTTTTGGACGAGTCATAATTTAACAGATTTTTGTTTCTGTAAATTTACAGACATTAAGTAAGAAAATAGTAGAAGTTGCATTACAATTCAAAACCACAGGTTAAAATTTATAAGGTTACATACTATATGATTAAATGTAACAGTATGGTAATATTCAAAACAATATGATGATTTTCAATGAAATCCTAGACCTGATAAATGACCACTACATCAGGGTTAATTTTGGTGGAACATTTTTTCTTTATAACTTTTGTGAATGAATACAAAAAATGTCACATGCAAAATATGTAAGGTGTTTACAGTATGGGACAACAAACTTTTTATTTGAGGGCAAAGTCGTGCCCAATCGGTAAAATTATGGAACTTTGGTAGACAATACAAACAATCGAGTTACCTTCCACGCCTGGATCGTAGCCAAGCTAGGAATTGCTTACTTCTTCTAGTTATAAATTACACTGACATGGCGCCCAACTGTCAAGCCTGACACACTAGTTCCGAACTTCCGTCACCTCCCGTAACCAGTACCATACGGTACTACAAAACTCTAAAGTGTGTGGATCCCGAAGTGAATGGATTGTCTTTATTTTCAGTTATACAAACTGTGCATTTATTTATTTATTACCATCAATTCATACCGCAACCAAAAATTGCTTTCAGAAAAACTCGCTTTGGAGCATTATTTATCATTTTGCTTGGATTTCTCAGTTGTTTCAGCATTCGCCGATTGATTTGGTTGGGAAACCTCATTTGGTATAGGCGCAGAGTTGTTTACGGTAAATTCTGTCGGCCCATAAACGTAAACATTGTCTTTATTGAAGAATGAAGTCAATCTTCACTGCTTTTTTTCGAAGCTTTACTCGGATAATGACGTCAGAATCTGAAGCGTCTGAGCGTTTTTAACGTGTAATATTCACTAAAGCGTCTAAGATAAATCATGTGACCGATCAGCTGATGAAATTCATGTTATTTATAGAAAAAAATATATACAACGACGCTCGCAAAAATATGCGTCACGGAAAACGCACGGCTATGATATTACCGCGTCAAATGAAAAAGTACTGCGTCAAAAACGCAGAAAAAGCTTTCTAGAGAAAACACTGCATGTAGTGATGTAATTAAGTGAATACGATAAAACCAAAAAAAGCTCGATACTAAGTCCTTATATATCCAAGTTATTTCATAAGAGGTCATGACCTCAAATAATTTCGTCAGCAAACAGCAGGCCATTCACATGTATGAAAGAAATTCCAACATGAGTTGTTTCCCTTTCATTAAACTCTAATTTGAAGAAATGCCATGGTCTGTGGTATCTTAGCTTTAGCAGTCCCTAAAAGGGACCAATCAAATAAATATGAGCAATTTTTATAAAACATTACTAAAGTATAAGAATGCTAATAACAAAGTTTGGTGATCATCCATCAATGAGTTCTGTAGAAAAAGCTGTCTAAAGGTTTATATTATTTTTAGCTCCCTTGACCCCTAAAAGGGGCCTATCAAATAAATATGAGCAAATTTGATAAAAGACTACCTAAGAATGCTACAGACAAAGTTTGGTGATCATCCATCAATTGGTTCTGTAGAAGGAGATGTCTAAAGGATTTTCTATTTTTAGGTCTAGAGACCCCTAAAAGGGTCCAATCAAATTATATGAGCAAATTTGATAAAGAACTACTCAAGAATGCTACAGACAAAGTTTGGTGATCATCCATTTATTAGTTCTCTAAATATAGATATTTAAAGTAATTTCTATGTTTAGCTTTAGCAGCCCCTAAAAAGGGCCAATCAAATTAATATGAGCAAACTTGATAAAAGACTACCCAAGAATGATAGAGACAAAGTTTGGTGATCATCCATCCATTAGTTCTGTAGAAGAAGATGTCCAAATGTTTTTTTTCTATTTTTTGCCCTATTGACCCCTAAAAGGGGCCAATCAAATAAATATGAGCAAACTTGATAAATGACTACCCAAGACTGCTACAGACAAAGTCTTGTGATCATCCATCAATTAGTTCTGTAGCAGTAGATGTTTAAAGGTTTTCTATTTTTATCTCTGTTGACCCCTAAAAGGGGCCAATTGAAATGACATGAGCAAATTAAGTGTGACTGTCACAAGGATGTGACAGACCAAATTTGAAGTAAATCTTTCCAGCGGTTTCAGAGAAGCAGATGATTGTTGACGCATGACGACGGACGCCGGAGTATCCCCCTTTGATACTAATAGCTCACCCTGAGCCTTCGGCTCTGGTGAGCTAATAACAAGGGGAAATAAATGCTCAATACATGAACTAATTCCTCTTGATTTCTCAAAAAATAGAAACAAAGAACCATGAATAGTTTACTATATTTTGAATCATCATTTTGTCATTAATGGTGATGATGTTGTTACTATCGTTTGTGGTGTTATTAAAACCGAATAAATATACCTTCACCGCTTTGATAATATTTACTTTATTGACAATACTAGTACTTGCATGTACTTACAGTAGTTTATCAAGATACACAACGACCCAAAGTTGTCATTATTATGAAATTCTACGTTACTAAGTTATAAAGTTAGCCTACAAAAGATCTATAGTTCTTACAAAATCACCTTCCCAACATCTCCTTTTCTTCTCAAGCCACCTGTTAGCTTGAACTCAAGCAAAGACTAAACTTTGACTTTTTTCAGCTTCATATATAAATCAAGTTTGATATAGTAAAGTTATATTTAATCGAAACCGTTAATAAAAGTGAATTATAATAACACATGTATAACATAGTAATCCATATATACGTATATGAAACAATCAACTACAGTATATTGAATTAAAGCTAAAGTGATAACAATAAATTGTCTTCTGCTATCACTTAGGTGACAAAAGAACATTCGGTTAAGACATTTTTCAAAACTAAAGTTTTTCCCAATCTTACTACTATGTTTACCTTTTAGGCCTAATTGTTCCGGAATTTCATTCACTTAACACATTTTCAAGGGATTATTTGGAAATATGTCACCTGTCTCCGTGGGAGGTCTATACAACAAGTATTAAGATATAGAACATGTCCTATCCAGTAAAATTTAATGTATTAATCCAACCGCCCATTGAGGCCTTTTCTGATGGTGTTTTTCCTTCAAAGTTTGAAAATATCTTGGAGTTTAAAAGGCAAAAACACCATCCTATAGACCGGCACCATGTTTTAAATATTTGTATTTGATCAACATTAAAGCTGCTTGCCCATAGATTGCTTAACACTTGTAATTACCAGGAACTAACTCTAACTCCTACAAAAGCGACTTTCTTGTAACAAATATGTTCAGTATTCTCTCCTACTGTTTGTCAAACACATACTTACGGACTTACGCTCGAAATTTTCTTAGTTTTCAAAGGATTAATATTGTAGTAATACATACTATAGTAAGGAATACACAACAAAACAATAACAACAAAATATTGTTAAGGAATGGAACGGAAATGGAAAACATGACTGTAGCAATAGCTTGATTTTTTTTCTCCGCGAAATGTCAAGCTGTTAACAAAGTACTGTCAAACTGGTAAGTAAGGACCATCCAAAGAAAGAACATGCATGTTCTTATAGACACAAGGAATGTACTTTTTTAATGAAAAAAACTGGCAAAAGATGGTTTTAATTTACAGTGTAGTCTTAAATCGGAGGTTGTCTCAGTCTAATAAAGGTTTGACTGTATCTCAATTCTGGAAAACAACATGCATAATGTATTTAAGTAAAATCTTACTTGTTTTCATCCAGTTATAACGTCTCCTCTCTAAAAACCTCTGGAAAATGTTTCCATTCATCTGTCTGTCCTGCCTTGTTTCGTCTGAAGGATAATTGAAACATAAAATCTTTTATCACATCAGTTCTAAGGATAATGATAAACACTTTCAAAGAATAAAAATAGCCTTTTTCCAGGATTTTGGAAACATGGCACAAACCCATGAAATTTGGAATTTTAGCGATGTTTTTCTTGAAAATTAGGAAAAAAATACATGACAAATTAATACATATAACTTAATCACTTTGGGAGTATGACCCAATATCGGCAATGAATAAGCCAAACGATCTCTGTTAAGAAGTTACCACTAGCATGTGCTGTTTGTTATAAGTAACCATTAAAGTGTGATATATAATAACAGTAAACATAAAAGTGTGCTGCGTGATAATTGTAACCATAAACATATGATGTCTGATAACAGTTACAATAAAAGTGTAATGTATGATAACAGTAACCATAAAAGTATGCTGTCTGATAACAGTTACCATAAACGTGTGATGTATGATATCAGTAACCGTAAACGTGTGATGTATGATATTAACAGTAATTGTTACCGAGTCTGCAATTTTTGTGGGATCACCCCCATTTCAGACGCGTAAATATATAATTGTTAATATACATATCTTCGATAAATGGTTTTGAATAACACTTTTCGGTTGTTTAGTAAATCGGGGCTTTGACGGGCAACAAAGATTCCCAAGAAATTTTGCAGCATAAAACATTTGTAGAACTAGTCATCTTACCGTGTTAGACACGAATTATTCACAACTTATATCGACACAGCTTCATGTCGCAGTCGTATTTGAAACCTGTGACAGTTATCTGGCAAATTATTTGACCGGCAGTGGACGCCCTTGCCACCTTATTCGATGCCACTTAATCTCGAAATATTGGAGCAAGAAGGACGCTATCAACTAAACACTCCGAGGAAGGTGACATGTACTGACGACAGACAATGAGCATCGTTTTACTTAATATGATGGTTGTGCAAAATTAACTTACCCTTCCTATGATTTTGATATATTCCCTCCTTTGTTTTTACTGATGAATCGGTTTCGTTATTTTTCTCTGTTATGAAATACAAAATATTCAATAATTTGTTGTAATAAGTCACTTTATTTTTTTTTTTTAAAATTCTCAATATAATTGGCCAAATGTAGGAAATTTCAATAGTTTGACTGCAAAGTTCATGTTAAATGTTGACTTCTGCTTAAGCCGGTGCTAGAGGGCGTGGACGGTAGTTTGCACTTGACAGTACCGTCCATGGACAGGCTCAATCAAACCGAGCCTGCAACATTTTCAATTTTGCCGTGTTGGGCTTTCTTTAGGGATTCTTATTTTCTCTATTTTATCACCACATCAGCGTTGTTTGTGCCGTATGCAGGCTGTAAAAAGTCGCCCCGTACATTCAATCAGAGATGTTATATTTCCGAACCTTAAAGATCGTTCAGCACGACATAATTGTTGTGCTTGAGGTAATTTAGTTCTTTCTACTAGGCTTTTTTCTTGGTGGGTGGTTCCAGTATTCCTCACTTGAATACTGTTGAATCACCCCTAAGATATGTGGTCAAAAATAATCGAGTTGATAGGAATTAGAAATGTCAGGATTAAAACACAAAGGAAGTTCATGTTGGTAATTGCAGATTTATAGAACACATTTAAAGAATTATTGCTATTGACATGAAACTTGAAATCTGATAAAGTTTCAAAGCATTTGTTTGTATTCTAGTATATTATTTTCTCAGTCTTTCTTAAGATATCTCAATAATGTAGAATTCATGTAGCAATAAAATATTTAAGCTTAAAACATAACAAACCTCTCCCGTTTCGTCTTTTAATATCATCAATGTCTCTCTTCACATCCGTTACATTTTCTTTTACGTCTTCAAGGTCTTTCTTCACCTCAGTTACATTTTCTTTTATGTCTTCAAAGTTTCTATTCAGTGCAGTATCATTTTCTTTTGCGCCTTCAATGTCTTTCTTCACTTCAGTAACAATTTCCTTTATACCTTCAAGGTCTCTCTTCATCGCAATATAATTTTCTTTTACGTCTTCAATGTCTTTCGTCGCATCAGATATATTTGCTTTTAAGTCTTCAAAGTCTTTCTTCACTTCAGTTTCTATTTGCTTTATGTTTTCAAGGTCTCTTTTCACTTCAGTATTATTTTCTTTTACGTCTTCTATGTCTTTCTTCACGTTTATTACATTTTCTTTTATGCCTTCAAGGTCTTCCTTCACGTCAGTTACATTTGCCCTCACGTCTTTTATTTCCTGTTTCAATTGGTCAACATCGTCTTCACAGTCCTTCCACTTTTTTATTTCTTTTTGTATCCTTCTCTCTTCTTCCAGATCCAGAGGGCAAGTTTTGAATTCGGCAATTGTTTGCTGAATATTCAATGCAGAAGAGCTTCGACGAACAAGTATCTAAAACCGGAATTAAAAAAAAATTAAATTTATCATTTAAGTTCCAATGTTTTATTTTAATAAGTGTTTATCGAAGATGTTGACCCAACAATTTAACTGTTTATAAAAGTATAATACTTGAAAAACAAAATGTGCTGAATAAGAGTCATAATGACTCTAATTACAGACGCTCTTGATGACAAGGGAAAATTAACAATGTTTACTATCAATGAAAAAAATTAAGTCTTTAACTTTTACTGATATCACAAAGGTCATATCTGCATCTGAAATCGTGCAAATTCAAAAACAAAAAAAAAAAAAAAAAAAACGTTTTCGGGTTGTTATTGCTGAGGAAAATTGTAAGTAATTGAAAAATTTACTGTTGGCTATACAAAACTATTGGTATCTTTGGAAGTTAGTGGTTTCTATGAAAGTCAATGTTTGATTCCTAAATAAAAAAACTATAGTTTCTATGGAAAGTTTTTTGTTTTTTTTTTTTCTTTTGAGGCCCCTTCTGGGTAACCCCGTTTATTTACCCCGTAATAGGTATGAGGGGGTCGGGGTCATCCTCCATCATACCTTACATTGTTAATATACAATATACATGTTGCAAAATAATTATATTCATGTAAATATTGTCAAATACATCTACAGTATATATTTTGCATATAAATATAAACAACATGCATACAATAAACTCATCTATTTTCCAAAAATATTTTACCAATAAAAATTACTACTTATTAATAAACAATTAAACAATCTGTTACGAGGTAAAGTTTTGTTTCACATATTAAGTGTAGTTTAAGCAATTAAGGATCTTATAATTGACCATCTATTATTTTCATCATCTGTCAAATGTGTATTTCTATAGATATTCCATGCTAATTTCAAACTATTTTTAAAACCAATACATGTAGGTAAAAAGTTTTTTCTCTTAGACAAATAAATATATCTTTTCAATTCTAGAAACAATATGTCATATTTAAAATCTTTATTTTCTGTACCTAATATGAATGATTTACAACAAAGAACATCGTCAAAATTATGTAAGTTTTCTCTAAGGTATTGAAATAGGCTTTCTATGGAAAGTTAATGGTAGCTAAGATATAAAATGGTTCCTATGGAAATATAAAAAGTCACTGTATGCTATTGGAAACAATGAATGCAAGTGGAGTAAATGGCGTCTTTAAAAATTGCAGGTTGATAAAAATTAATTTGTTCTTTGGAATCACTGCTTGCTTACTTTTACATCAATAATTTAAGACAATTACAGTTGCTTATAAACACAAGTTTTGTTTATGAAAGAGAACGGCTGATGTGGAATTGTCTTGTTGCTAATGAATGTTAATTGTCGTATTTGAAGTCACTGGTTACTCTGTAAAGTCAGTGATGCCTTATGAACTCACTAACTACCATTGAAAGTCAATTGCTGATACAGAAATAACTGGTTTGCTATGAAAGTTACCAGTTGCTATGGAAGACAATGGTTGCTATCAAAGTCACTGATGTCTGTAAAGTAACGATTGTTTATCAACCGGTTGCCCAAGTAAGAAAAATCCGTGACGCCCGAGGCGTGGCAAGTTTAACACCAGAGACGCCTTCTAAACTATGTTTCCTGTACAATATCTAACCTCATTGATGCACTCAAAGTACAAGAAAACCTAAAAATTGTAATTCGGGAATCTGAAATATTGGATCACTGATTGTACTGAAAAACCTGAAAATTGGAAGCACCGTAATTACTAGTAACATCAAAATTTGGTAGCATTGAAAGTTCTTAAAACCTGAAAATAGTGAACAACTCAAAGTATTGCTCAACCTAAAAACTGTGACGCACTGTAGATACGAGAAATCCTTAAATCGTGATATTTTAAGTACTTGAATCCTGAAAATTGGGAAGCACTGAATGAACGGGAAACCTGAAAATTGTTAAACTCTATAAAGCATTGAAATTTACCGAAAATTGTGACGCACTGAAATAATTGGAACTTGAAAATTGTTCAGGAATGGAATAACTGATACTTGTAAACTGTAACACACTGAATTAACTGGAAGTCGATATTTAGTAAAACATTGAAAGTACAAGACACGTGAAAATCGTGAAACACTGAAAATGCTTGACACCTGAACTCGTGAAACACTGAAAGTATATGACACATGTAATCGTGAAACACTGAAAGTATTTGACACCTGAAAATCGTGAAACACTGAAAGCACTTGACACCTGGAAATCGTGACGTACTTAAAATACTGATACTTGAAACTCGTAAACACTGAAAGTACTTTACTCATAAAAATCGTGAAACACTGAAAGAACTTGGCACCTAGCGCCTGAAAAACGTTAAACACTGAAAGTACTTGACACACCTGAAAATCTTTAAACACTGAAAGCACTTGACACCTGAAAATTGTGACGCTCTTAAAGTACTGATACTTGAAAATCGTAATTGTTTAAGTCTAAATGCACCGAGTGTTCGCAGAGATAACTCATAATCATTCACACAGATTTCCAAAGTTTACAAAAATATTTGAATAGAGGAACTCCATTGAGGAGGTTAAATCTAAAATATAAAATTTGAAATTATTCCATAGATCAAATGTCTCTCTTGGGAAATTGGAAATGCTTGATTGAAATGCTATGCTTGTTTCGACGTACATGTAGCGTCAAACATTTATACGTATACATGTTTGACGCTATACGTTTATAAGGATTATTTCATTACATTTGAATTTAATGTCCCATTAAATGTTTACATTTTTAAGAATAAATTACTTACCGTATAAAGTACTCTTTAAACATTTAAAAATGAATATAAAGGTTACAAAATAATAATAATATGACAGCGAAATGTGCCCACCTGTTCAATATCATTCCACCAAGCTGTAAAATCATTTTGTTGTATTGCAGTCGTTGTTGATATATGACTTATCTGAAATAAAAACTCAATATGATTCACCTGAAATAAGAGCTCAAATAACCAAATCATAAGTAACAAAAGCTAACCCCACCCTTCTATCCGTCTCCAAACAACCTACTGCCCCTTCCTAAACAAAACAACCAACAACAACACACACCGTTTTGTCACGGCAAGCATTGATATTTTTTTTAAATGAAAGAAATGCAGATTTGTTGTACTCATAAATTAACGACCCCTTTTACGTTTGCAGTAACGTTTGCAGTAATAAGAACGATAAAATATGCCAAATTTGTTTATACGTGTTTTAGTTATACAGATTTTGTTTTCGGCAAAATGCGGAGTATCAAACCAAAAGAGTACAAAATTGTTATGCCTTAGGGTCAGGGTAACAGAATCTTACCTTATTTAAAAGTACTTGTATTAGCAGTAAACTTGACTTGTTCAATAATAATGATGTGAGCTGTATTCAAACCATGTTTTCCCATTTTCTTTATTGTTGATAGTAACCAAACATAAAATAGTACACATACGTGTAGATCAACATAGTTTAAAATAGTGATGGAAATCAGATAAAATTTGTTCAAATCGATCACCGGTTCAATCGGATGGGACATAATCGATAACTTTTCGAATAAAGTCGCGTCAAAAAGAAATAGGAAAGTAACATTTCTTCCCAAGGAAGTTGATTATATTCAGTAACATGAACTTCATTTAGCACTTTTCAACACAGTTTTAGTTTAAACGCTATATATTCATAAATTTACGAAATAGATTTTATTTTTCAATGGATGGCAAATAATAAAATTCACATCACACTAAATGACTATTGTTTACACCACGTATTGATCCTGTTCAAATCCAAACTGTCTCTGATATGATTGTTTTGCGATCGGCGAGGTGTTCCTAAAAGAAAATTATCGTCAGAATTAATTTCTTTTGATACTTAAAACATATTCGACGACGTCGCGGAACACATTTTTGTGAATCGATTATTGGCCATTTACATAATAGTAAATGATTGTCGGCGACTTGCGACAATCGGAACATCACTACTTTAAACAACCTATCACGTATTATACAGTTTTATGCTCGTTAACTTTAATCCAAACGTGTTCTGTTGTATCCGGCATACTGTATCCGGTAACTGTTCCTCACACAGATTTGCTGATTTGAGCATGTAAGTCTTTATGAATTATTATTTATTGTATGTAAAACTCGAGACTTTTTATTGATTGATTTTAATAACTATCGGCACTTTAATCCTTCTAAATATTGCACAATTTACGATTATTGTATTACAGAAGAAGCCATTTTGTAGACATGCATTATAGGAGTGTTTACATGGTAACCGTTAGCAGTCGATATCGTTGTCGTCTACAAAATGTTTGAACGCAACAGAAGTGCGAAATGGAACCTAATGGTACTGATTTTAATGTAATTTAATGTTTTATCTTTCTGTTTATATATTATAGTAAAGTTTCACATGTAAAAATGACTCAATGACCAATTTTCAGTATCTTGATCAATGTGACCAAATATTTTGGTAACTGTGACCAGACGAAAATGGTCACTGAACATTTATTTATGGTAAATTACCAAATTGACCTGTTTTACCATTTTTGTTGGTCAATTTTCTTGATTTAGTATAAAAGGGCCGAACTTTGGTAATCTTGGTCAGAATCTGCTAGTAAATTGTACCATAAGCCTGTTTTGCTTGTCATGAGACGCTAACATGGAAAAAGCTCTTTACACTATTAATGAAAGCAACATTATTATATACATAATTATATAAATATACCGATTTACAATTTAAAGATTTAAAAATACCTTTTATCTCTAGAAAGATCGTTTTAAGAAATACCAGAACTGTTTCAAGCCTTATATTTACTTCTCTGAGATGTGCATATTTTTGGGACTTTTATAAAATCTTCTTTGATTATTAGTCTAAGCTAAACAAGCTGAGTTAATAATAAGTCTTGTGAATGGTTGAATTTAACATACATTTAAGTACACTTGTGAATTGCTAGAGTTCTGAAAGCTATATATATATGCTATATATTTTATGTGTGACATGATTATTTGCTGATATGTATATGATGCAACTGTGTTGAAATTATTATTTATTAAACTTATTAACTGTTTAATAAAGCGTTTTATTGTGTGATGAATAACTGGAAAAGAGTATTACTTTATGTCGAGCCATCCAATTAAGGTAATTCAATTCATAAAAAGGCCCTGCCTAACTCTTAGAGATTAGTTTGCGGACTAAATAAGCCACCCTGACAAGCCTAACCCTAACCAGGATCCTAAGATGCGAACATAGAGCCAATGAATATCAGAGCGAACATAAAGTGAGAGCAGTTGACAGTCGAGGCGAAATCTACTTTCGACTCACAGCGAATGAAGAAGATACTGATACGGCATATAAGCAAAATAATGAAACAGATGGTGAAGGAGTGGCTGATGAATCATTTCATACAATTGACCGAGCAGATACAAGGGTTTACTCATCACCAGATAATGAAAACAGAGAGCAAAGAGCCATTGAACAGGTGAACAGTATGATGAGAGATGTTACTGGGGTACTTAAAGATGTGGTCCTTGAGATTAAAAATTTGAGCCAGAGACAGAATATACCAAGAGACTTGCCATCAGAACCTCGCAGAACAGCAATTGATAGTAATACCGATCGATGCTATAGATATGCTCAAGACTTTCATTTTGTTGATCAAAATGACAATAACAGATATGAAGCCTACACGGTTGAGGACCAGTACAATGAAATAGGTGATAGCGGGCCAGTTAACAATGATGAAAGAAGTGATCAACCAAGACATAGGTATAGGAGGAGATTTATACCCCAATCAATGCAGCTAAAAAGTCGAGTGCCAAGGTATGCGGATGTTAAGATTCCACCTTTTACAGGCAAGGAGGACTGGACTGTCTGGTCTTCAAAGTTTAAGGCGATGGCCTACAGGTACGGTTTGAGTGAAGAAGAATAACTTGACAACCTAATTCCAAGGATAGAAGAACAAGCAACTGAATTTGTCTTCTCCCACTTACCAACTGAAATCCTTAATGATTACTATGAATAAGAGTCAGAGTTTACTCGGCGATATAGGGTAATTGAGACAAGGCGATAATTTGCAGCAAAATTCACCAGGAGAAATCAAAGACATGGCAATACCGCAGAAGAATATGCTGCAGATCTAAAGCGTCTTTATGGAAAATCCTACTGTCACAGGGACAGACGCATTCGTGATGAAGATTTGGTGAGAAAATTCTTAGATGGACTTCTTGATCAAGACACTAAATTTGAAGTTTAATATCATAAAGAACCGAAAGACATAGACGAAGCAGTTTACCATGTCGTAAATCTAATTCAGACTAAAGGTGGCAGTAGGCATGATAGACAAGGTAGGCACAGTGCGAGACGGGCTTATGAAAATCAGAGGGAAGATTCAAGAGATAGGTCAAATGAAAGGTCTAACTACATTGGAAGCAGTATTAACAGAATACCAGAACAATGTGAAAAGTCAGCGAAAAGTCATGAAAGTACCGAAAAATTAGACGCGATGAGCCAAGAAGATTTATTGCGTAAATACTTTCGAGAAGCTAGAGGAGGACATGAGCAATGGTAACCATGAAAGAAAAAGTTTGAAAGAAATGGAATGTTTCAACTGTCACGAGAAGGGTCAATATGCTAGAGCATGTCCAAACAGATGAACATGCTGACTACATTATAGAAGTGACCGATGAATTTAAACCGCAGTATTAATTGGCTATGGCAGCTACACTAGTCAACATCAATAAAACTACCACAAACAAAATTAGAGTTTTGAATCCCAATTCTACAGAAAAACATTTAAGACAAAATGCATTGGTAGGTAGAGCTGAGAAAATTGAGGCCATTACAAAAGTTATAACAGTGAAAGAGCATGCAGACGAGGAAGACAATGTCAACCAAGTGAGACGAGTTCAGACCGAAGAAACGAGTACAGTCAAACCTGACCTTCCTTTCGAACTTGCGAAAAGTAACGAGATTCCTTTTCATCTACAGGACTTGTTCGAAAAGTCTGTTAATGATAAATCAGAATATGAAAAACAAGTCATTGCAGGTTTGCTTGTAAAATATGATGAGGTATTTTCGAAGCATGAATGGGATTTAGGATTAACAAATCTTGCTGAGCATTCTATCAATACAGGCGATGCAGTCCCGATAAAACATAGACCCAGGCGTGTGCTACTAGCCTACGCTGAAAAAGGGCTATTGAAGATATTCTTTAGAAAGGTGTAATCAGAAAAAGTGCTTCGCCATGGACATCACCAGTGGTATTGGTCAAGAAAATATCAGGAGCCATTCGCCAATGTGTGGATTAAAGACGTGTCAATGCACTCGTAAAGCCTGACGAATTTCCTTTGCCGAGGGTACAGTATTGTTTAGACACTGTTGCCGGATTTAAAGTTTATAGTAGTTTTGACCTAACGTGTGGGTATTTCCAGATTCCTTTGAAAAGTGAAGATATCCCAAATAGTGCATTCGGCTGTAAATTTGGTCATTACGAGATGACTAGGATGCCGTTTGGTATGAACAATGCCGCAAAAAGGTTCCAAAGAACTATGGAACTAGCCCTTCAGGGATTGCAATGGGAAACTTGTTAGGTTTACATTGACGTCATCATTTTATTTGGGCGCAATTTGGAAGAACAATTTTGTTCGTGTATGTCAAGTACTTGATAGAATAAAGAATGCAAGTATCAAGCTTAAGCCTGAGAGTGTTCTTTGTTACAAACCGAAGTTGTGTTTTTGTGATATATTATATCAGGGGAAGGGGTTCGTCCAGACCCAAATAATGTGTCAAAAATTGTCAATTGGCCTTTACCAACAAGTAAAGCATTTTTTTGCAACCGGGTCCTATTATAGACGGTTTTTAAGAAATTTCTCAACAATAGCAATTCCTGTGACAAAATTAACAAAAATAGGAAAATAACTTGTCTGGGTTGGTAGGTGTGAGGAAGCATTTCAGGTACTGAAAAGCAGCCTAAAAAGCCCTGAGGCAAATGGGCAGAGGTCTAAACAGAGCTGAGTAAAATTGCTGCTTGACGGAAAAAAAATTGCTTGCCGTTGTTTATTTCAAGCAATATTTCCGCCAATATTTACTAGGTAGAAGGTTCAAGATTCATACCGACCACCAGGCACTAGTCTGGCTCTTCCGACTGAAAGAACCTAATGGTAAGATAGCGCGCTGGATCGAAATTTTGGCAGAATATGATTTCGCGATTGAGTATCGACCGGGTAAAAAGCAAAGTCACTGCGATGCGTTGTCTAGGTGCGTAACTCCGCGTGATTGTACCTGTGCCGAAGTAGATATGTCTGAACCCTTGAAGTGTGGACCATGCCGTAAGTGCAAGAGAAGAGCTGAAATAATGAGCTTAGACGTACAAGAGAACATCATTTCTTGCTATGATAATGAAGAGCTTCGGCCCACAACTATCACCAGTGCAGTAAAAGTGGTAACAGCTAGTGATTCTCAACAACCATGTTCATCACAGGGTACAACCGTTCATTCTGATGTTCGGACGAACACCAAATGTTGGCTCGGGGGTTATAATACAGAGTCGATAAGCAGTATACAGCGCAATGATCCAGATATAGGCTTCTTGATGAGTGCTTTATTAAAAGAAGGAAGGAGACCATCTGTGCCAGAAATGTTAGGTAAGAGTGCCACTGCAAGACATTATTGGATTATTTGGGGTTCGTTGTTTATGCATGAAGGAATACTGTGTAAGAGCTTTAAGAAAGAAAACAACACTGGTGAGTTTACACAGATGATTGTTCCTCGAAGTCTCCGTCAAGAAGTACTTAAGACATCGCACAGTTCGTTAATTGCAGGTCACTTTGGAGTGAAGAGAACAAAAGCAAGAATCCTTCAAAGCTTTTACTGGTACAACATGGCGGAAGATGTGAAGTTGTTTGTGCAGAGCTGCGATGTGTGCGAAAGTGATAAGGGACCTCAAAAGACTCCGAAAGCACCGATGAAGTCAATTGTAACCGGAAATCCATGGGATGTTTTAGCGATAGACTTCACTGGACCATTTCCTGTCACACCAAGAGGCAATCGGTACATTTTAGTATTAACAGATTTGTTCTCCAAATATACAGAAGTTATTGCAGTACCTAATCAGACGGCTGAAGAATGTGCGACAAGAGTGTTAAATGATTTTATTGCACGTTGGGGGACACCACTCTCTATTCATACAGACCAAGGTGCGTCTTTCGAAATAAACTGTTCAAAGATATATGTGCTATGCTAGAAGTAAAGAAAAAAACTAGGACAAGTGCGAGACATCCCCAGTCCAATGGCCAAGTTGGCGTCTGGATAAAACGCTAATAAAATGGTAAGGGCCTATTTGGTCGGGGAGCAAGATGAATGGGACAATAATTTAGGCTGTTAAGCAGGGGCCTATAGGTCTACTCCAAATGAATCAACACGCCCTACGCCAAACCTTCTTACGATTGGAAGAAAACTAAGATTGCCAGCTGACCTCATTTTTAGACACCAAGACCATGTGAGTCAAGAAGTGCCGATATACGAAAAGTATGTACAAGACATGAAAGACAACATGCACAAAGCGCACGAAGTAGCCCGAAGATACCTTGAGAAAGTGCAAGAAGAAGTAAACAGTTTTACGCTGTAAAACAGAATTTTCATCAATACCAGATCGGAGATGCTGTATGTGTTTGAATGAGACTAGGAAAGTGGGAATCATGCCTAAACTTCAAAAAGCATTTAATGGTCTATATTTAATTATTTAATTAAGAAGAAGCAATCAGATTTATCGCTTATTATTCAACTTGACAAGAGTGGTCGAGAAAGATTACTTCACAATCACAAATTTAAGCCCTACAGAGGAGAAAGCATACCAAAGTGGCTATTTAAGTCTAAAGCCAAAATGTTAAGAAAACAAAACATGTAAAAATACATGATGAAGAAAATTTATGGTGAATCATGTGTGATTTTGATGAATCGTGTTGAATTTTGTATACATGTTCAGTGTTAACTTTGAAATTTAAAAATGTTTGTTAAATGTGTTAAAATGACAATGTAAAAAGCTGTAGAATAATTTTAGTATTACATTTGTGATAAAATGAAAACAATTGAAATTGACAGAACTCTAGTAAAACACAAAATATGATATTAAACAAGATCAACAAGGTAAGGCGGCCTTCAATGAACGCAGCCCTCATGTATTTGATACAACACACTGTATTTGATACAAACCGAAAGCCATGAAACTATACTTTACTGATGTGATATTTATGTTTAAGAAAATGAACATTAAGTAAACATTTAAGAAAAAATATATTTGTGATTAAGTTGCACATAGAAGAGCGTTTACGGTAAGGTGCACATATAAGAGGGTTTACGGTAAAAAGACAGTAATTAAGCAGGGGACAGTTTAACCTGAAATGAACATTTAAGTAGATAATCGGGATCTTTATTCACTACTACAAGATGGAAATTGAGATGATCAAGTAATAAACAGTATTTACAAACATATGCAGACATGTTGTGACATTTATGTTTATGATATCATTCTGATATTTCAGGCTGGTGGTAACAAGGGCACATACAAAGGCAGGGCATACCAGTGCAGGAAGTGTTCGAAGGTGGATCGAAAGGGGCGTACCATTGCCCATATCCTAAAGCACCATGTGCCATTTGATCAAGTTCCATACTCTTGTTCATTGTGCAACTTTAGATGCCAAGATAAAGAAACATTGGTAAAACATATCAACTCATACAAAAGGCATAAAGATGAAGTACTGAAAGCAGGAGGGAAGGTTGACCATTCAAAGGTACTGAATAGATCTGTAAATCCGAAGTATATTTCTGAAAATGACATGGTCTTATTAAACAAAGCTGATTCAAGTGAACGTTTTGGCAGGCAGGAAGACCCACTGGATGACCAAGATGGTACTTTCGAGGAGGATGAAAATGAATCCAATCTATTGTTATTGCCAGATTAGGCAAAGGAGGGCATATCTTTTAGTAACACTGATACTCAGATAACTTCATCCAAATCTTTGTGTTCAAAAAACGGCGTGTCAGCTAATTATGTAAACAATTAAGAACTTATTAAGGTAAATTAGACACATCAGCTAACATTTCACATTCATATTCGCAGTTTAATACTATAGCTTTTGAAGATTTATATGGAGCTCCAAGAACAACATCAACACTTAGTCAACTTCGTCAAATGGCATCACACCATTTTTCTGCTGGAGCTACTCCAGTGCAAGATGAAAGACCTACAACACCATTAGAAGATATCCTACCAGGCCTGATTGATATTGCTGAAGACACCGACCCTCTTATGATAGAAATTTAACATGAACAAATTACAGGGAGTAGGTGTAACACTCAATCAAATGAACAGCATGCCAACAAGAGGTCGATGACAGAGTCACCTGTGCATCACTGTCCAATCAATGACTTTAGTGTTATAGCTACAGCTTTTTAGAAAGCCTCTACCAGTATTGTAGAAGCTTTAGATAGGAGCAGTCGGGCTATAAGGTGTCAGGAGCAGACACTATCTAAGGTTGTATCTAGTCTGAACCGAATTGAACGTTCTTTGGAAAGACGAATTGAAACCAGGAGGTCACCGGTACGTGATTCAACCAGGCATGAGCATGAAAGAGAAAAGGAAAATAAAAGACCAATTGAAGAGTACAGTAAGCAAATTAAATAAGAAATAAATATCATGAAGAGACTATTAATCTAATATTCTAAAAAAAGCAAGCGTTTATGACATGTTCCTTTTTTGAACCTGAACTCTAGTCTATGAAATATATTACTTGTGAATTAATTTTGAAACATGAAGTAAAATTGTGAAGACGACGACTGACTGAAATATATAAATATTATAATAAACCGTGTAAAGTGTGAAAATATTGAACTGCAAAATTGTTGTGATTTTTTTACGTATTATACAGCGTCATGCTCGTTTAACTTTAATCCAAACGTGTTATGTTTTATCCGGAATACTGTATCCGGTAACTGTATCTCACACAAATGTCCTGATTTAAGCATGTGAGTCTTTGTGAATTGTTATTCATTGTATGTACTTACTTTTATTGATTTATTTAAATAACTGTCAGCACTTTTATCCTTCTGAATTATTGCACAATTTACGATAATTTGTATTCAATTACCACGTTTCCTGCAAAGAAGTAGCCATTTTGTAGACATGCATTATGGGAGTGTTTACATGGTAACCGTTAGCAGCCGATATCGTTGTCGACTACACAATTTTTGAACACAACAAAAGTGCGAAATTGAATCTAATGGTACTGATTTTACTGTAATTTAATGTTTTATCTTTCTTTTTATATATTATAGCAAGGTTTCACATGTAAAAATGACTCAATGACCAATTTTCAGTATTTTGATCAATGTGACCAAATATTTTGGTCACTGTGACCAGACGAAAATGGTCACTGACCATTTCTCTTTGGTAAATGACTAAATTGGTCTGTTTTGACCATTTTTGTTGGTCAATTTTTCTTGATTTAGTATAACAGGGCCGACTTTGGTAATCTTGGTCAGAATCTGCTAGTAAATTGTACCATAAGCCTGTTGTGGTTGTCATGAGACGCTAACATGGAAAAAGCTCTTTACACTATTAATGTATGCAACATTAACTATTTTTAGAGGATTATTATATACAGATCTACATTTTAAAGATTTAAAAACACTTTTATCTATAGAAAGATCGTTTTAAGAAATACCAGAACTGGTCCAAACCGTATATTTACTGCTCTGAGATGTGTATATTTTTTGGAACATCTATAAAATCTACTTAACAAGCTAAATTAATAATAAGTCTTACGAATAGTTGATTTTGAGATACATTTAAGTACACTTGTGAATTGCTAGAGTTCTGAAAGGTGATACATATATGCTATATATTTGATGTGTGACATGATTATTTGCTGATAATTATATGATGCAACTGTGTTCAAATTCTTATTAAACTTATTAACTGTTCAATAAAGCGTTTATTGTGTGTTGAATAACTGAAAAAGAGTTTTACTTTATGTCGACCTATCCAATTAAGATCATTGAAAGAATTCAAGTCGATAAAAAGGCCCTGCCTAACCCTTAGGGATTACTACAGTTTGCGCGCTAAATAAGCCACCCTGACAGGTCTCCTCTAGCGCGCAACAATATGTAGAAAGCATCATAGTTCACTTCCTATGAATGTGATATAATAAATAACGACATTTGAAAGCCTATTCTAAATAAAATGTAAAACATTTATTGATAAAAGTGCAAAAGGAAAATTACCACAAAACTATTCAAAACTAAGCCAAATTACATCGTTTGTTCTTAAAAGTCTTGGTTATATAATTATGAGTCAAGTTCAAGTTAAATATGGTATGCTTAAATATTTTGTCAAAAGGGCTATTGTGACAATCCATATGAAAATTAAAAAAAGAAATATTAAAGTTTGCGGTTTTACATGTCCATACCACCAGGAAACAAATAATGACTGTAAAAACATCTCGGATTATTTCAAGACTGCGGTAGAATCTCGGATTATTTCATGACCGTGGTAAAAGCTCGCATTGTTTCATGGGAACAGTAGAACCTTTGATTATTTTATAACGGCATTAAAAGCTCGGATGTTTAATGACGCCAATAAAAGCTCCCATTGTTTCCTGACGGCAGTTAAAATTTAGATTGTCACAGGACGGAAGTAAAATTTCGGGTTGTTTCTAATCAGAAGTAATATCTCGTATATTTCAAGTAGTCAGTAATATCTCAGATTATTTAATAACTGTAGTTATACCTCGATTTATTTCATGACGGTAGTAATAGCTTGTACTGTTTCATAACGGCAGTAATTTCTCGGATAATTTCATGACAATATTATATTCCATGATGATTGTAATATGTTGGATTATTTCATGACTGCAGTTTTTATCTAAGATAATTTTATGAGTTCAATATTATATCTGATTGTTTCCTGACGACAGTATTTTCTCTGATTATTTCATGAATGTGGTAATATCTCAATTATTTCAAGCCGGAAGTAATATTTCGGATAAATTCATAAATTTAGTTATATCCCATTTTTTATTATCTCGGAATGTTTCATGACGTCAGTTTTAGCTCAGATTGCTTTTTTACGGCAGTATTATATCGGATTATTTCATGACTGTAGTTATATCCCGTTTATTTCATGACGGCAGTAATATCCCGGACTGTTTCATAACAATATATATATGTTAGAATATTTCATGACGACAGTAATATCCCGGACTGTTTCATAACAA
Source organism: Ruditapes philippinarum (assembly GCF_026571515.1). Lineage (NCBI taxonomy): Eukaryota > Metazoa > Mollusca > Bivalvia > Venerida > Veneridae > Ruditapes > Ruditapes philippinarum. The sequence continues at coordinate 47,332 of NW_026855081.1, forward strand.
TATATATATGTTAGAATATTTCATGACGACAGTAATATCCCGGACTGTTTCATAACAATATATATATGTTAGAATATTTCATGACGACAGTAATATCCCGGACTGTTTCATAACAATATATATATGTTAGAATATTTCATGACGGCAGTAATATCCCGGACTGCTTCATAACAATATATATATGTTAGAATATTTCATGACGACAGTAATATTTGGATTATTTCATGAGTGCAATGTTTTCTCAGATTGTTTCTTGACGGCAGTATTATCTCGAATTATTTAATGAATGCAGTATAATCACGGATTATTTAATGAGTGCAAATTTCTAGCGGCCGTTTCATTCCGGATTTAAACATACTCGGATTATTTCATAACAACACTGATATATCGGATTATCTCACGACTGCAGTATTATGTTGGATTATTTCATGAGTGCAATAATATCTCGGATTGTTTTTATGGCAGTAATATCTCGGATTATGTCATGATTATTGTTTTATCCCTGATTGTTTCATAACTGAAGTATTATCTCGGATTGTTTCATGACTGTAGTAATATCTTGCATTGTTTCACTGCGGCTGTATTATCTCGGACTATTTCATGGAGACAGTATTATCTTTATTTTTGTTTTATGACGGCCGTATTATCTCAGTTTGTTTCTTGGTGACAGTATTGTCTCAGATTGCTTCATACCGGCATTTTTATCTCGGTATATTTCATGGCGGCAGAATTATCTTTATTTTTGTTTAATGACGGCAGTATTTTCTTGGATTGTTTCTTTGCGCATTATTATCTCGGATTGTTTTTATGAGGGAGTTTATAACCTTGTATTGTTTTATGATAGCAGTTTTATTTAATTAATGCAGTATAATCACGGATTCCGATAGTTGTAAAATCTTTATCTTTTTGATGATAGTAATAAAATCTCGTAATATGTCGTGATGGATTATTTCATGATATAAACAAAGGCCCTGACTTTTTCATGACAGTAATGCTAATTCGAAAAGCTTCATTCGAAATGTCGGATAAACAATTAAAAATATTCATGTTAACGGCAGTATTATCTTGTTTTTGTTCATGTGCGCAGTATTATCTCGAATTGTTTCATGAGACAAGTATTATCTTGGAATGCCTTATATCGGAATATTTCCATGACGTCAGTTTCAGATAAAATTGTTGTCTTTTTGGCTGAATTATCTAGGATCGTTTTATGACAGCAGTATTATCTCGGATGGTTTTATGAGGAATTTATTATTTCGGATTCTTTCATGACGGCAGTATCTCTGATTGTTTCATGCGGTAAGTATTATCTGGGATTGTTTTATGACGGCAGTAATATTATGAAATGTTTCATAGTGGCACTGTAATATCTGATTGTTTTATGAGGATGTATTATCTCGATTCTTTTCATAAAGGCATTCTAATTTCGGATTGTTTCAGGACTGCAGTAATATTTCGAATTGTTTTCGTGACAGTTGTTTAATCTCGGATTGCTTCATGACGGCAGCATTATCTCGGATTTTTTATTGACTGCAATAATATTCCAGATTGTTTCATGACTGCAGTATTATCTCGGATTGTTTCATAAAGGCAGTAATATATCGGATTGTTTCTTGACGGTAGTATAACTCGGATTTTTTTTCAAGCTTTAGTGTTTTTCTCGGATTGTTTCATGTTGGCAGTGTTATCTGGGATTGCTTATATATCAGTTATATCAGATTGTTTCATGACGTCAGTTTTAGTTTGAATTATTTTTATAGAAGTAGTAATATCTAAGCCTATTTGATGATTGCAATATAACCCTGGATAATGCCGTGATATTTTTTTGTTTATTTTCATTACATTGATAAAAGCCCGGAATTTTTCATGACAGTAATTATAGCACAATAAAAATATGCATCGGAAATGTAGGATAAAATATTTTTCAAAATATTCATGTTTAAGATATTCAAGTTTTAACCTTTTCCTGCACAGCTACAGTGAAGATATGCATCACACCGAATAAGTTGTTGTCTAGACAATATTAAAAGTTCGATTATAACATGCATTTTAATTATGATGATTGATTAAATAATTTTTAAGCTAAATTTGGACATAATTGCAATATTTTTAATATAAGTAGATATTTATATTGCCAATATATATATTTACCTTTATTTTTTCAAGGCCGGAATTTAAAAATTGCATCTCGAATATACTTACTTTATTTCGGAAATCCTTTAACCGACATATGTCTGCTTCTAATGTTAGATCGGTTGGTGCTGGTGTTGCCCCCCAGTCAAATTTGTTATTCAATCCAAAACATTTCAGGTTTCTAAGAAGACATATAATAAGCGTGATGTCCAAATCTGACGAAGTTGGGACATTACCGCCCGATGGAAACAAAACGTCATATTGGACCTGGGTTATAACGCCGCGGCTTTTCAAATGTTTTATTGTTGACTTTTCTTGATTCAAGCACGCACTGAACGTTATGCATTGAGATGTCAGGGACTGGTCCAGCATATTTCTCAATACCAGGAAGCCACCATCAATGACTAGTATTTGTAACCGAAACAAAAATATACGGTTGTCTAGCGTCTGTGGTTGACCTCCGGTTGCCATTTTGTTAACTTCTTGATTTGCTACATTTCTGTTATAGCCACATCTGTAAATAATGAACCGTGAAAGTTATTAGAATAATTAAACAATTGCTTTAAAACCTTCTTATGTTGTTATATCGGTGTTTTAAAAATAAAAAAAATCAAGAATTATTTTATAAATCAATTAAAATAAATATCTAGTAAAATAAAATAAAAACTAAATTGAATCTCACTTATTGTAGTCTAGGATAACTTTCAATTTTTTGGAAAAATAATGATGGTGACGTAAATATTGAAACATAGACGTCCGCATTTTCTTCTGTTATAAATATAACAATTAAAAGATCCTGTAACTCATATAATGTTTTATTATCATAAATATGACGCGCAATTGAAGTTTTATGAATATTGTAAGTTCCAAAAACAATATTTGTAAGGATATTACCGAATTTACATTTCTTGGAAATAAAGGGAAGTAATTAGAATTTTATTTTCCATAAAGTTTCAGCCAAATTTGTCAATAAAAAATGAATGCATACATTTAATGAATACTTATAATGCGTACAAACATTTACAGTACATATTTAACATTTTCTTGGATATTTGGAAATTGTTTTAGAAGATTAATTATATACATATATAAAAATTCACTAAAGATTTGTAACATCCTTAATTACAGCATACATCACCATAAACCATCTACATAAGTATTAAATTACAAAACAACATCAACAAAAACAGTACAGTGTCTCTTCAATTAAAATACTTAAACAGGGTAACTCACATTTAATTTGTTTAACTGTATAGTCGTAAATCTGATTTTCTTTTTGGTCTCGCACAGAAAACAAAAACTGAGGTTGAAGCGTTCGATTAAATGTATTATTGTTAATTTATGTTGACCGGCTGCCATTTAATGCAAACTATATGAAATAAACAAATTTCTTTTCAGCAAATACTTTAAAATACTCATAGATAGAATCTAAAACAAAGGTAAAACAAAATCTCATGAAGAATCGTCATTAGTTTGTTTTTGCGATATTTCTAAAGTAGCAGAATATCAAACAAGACTTAATGACGACCAATACTTTATAGCGTTTATTTAGCGACCAAGACTTCGTGACTTTTATTTTGAGGCAATACTTTATGACATTTAAGCAAGCATGACTTTATTGTTAATATGATTAAAACACACTCGAAAATAAAACATTGGTCTTCAGGTAGAACAATCTTGGTCAACTGATATCTAATAAGATTTCATCAATTATTATAGAGGTTAACTAGACGATGATATATACCAAACGCGTGACGTTTAAGCATTTCATTTAAAAACTAGACTCTGCGAGTCTGATGTGTCGCCTCGAGAACATTATAGTTTAGGAGAAATGGCTAGAACAAAAATGTATTATGAAAATAAACACAGGGCAATAACTCAAAAAATAAGATTTGCAGAACAGCGGTTCTGTGCACTGCATTGCTATCAATAAGATCTATCAACCTATGAAGTTTCAAGTCCATGGCTTTTATAATTTATGAGAAATGGCCTGGGCAAATATAAAGTATGAAAATTAAAAAAGGGTAATAACTCAAAAAAAAGAAATGCAGAGTACCGGTTCTTAGCCACTGCATTTTTTCTTAATGACATCTATCATCCTATGAAGTTTCAAGTTCATAGCTTTTATTTATTAAGAGAAATGACCCGGAGTATAAAAATAACAAAGGGCAATAACTAAAAAATTAAGAAGTGCAAAGTAATGGTTCTTGTGCACTGCACTTCGGGTCATTATAAGAAGCATGCATACCAAGTTTGAAGTCAATCCGACTAATGACTGACTTAAGCTCCGGACAAGCTTAAGGGGAAGCCGACACCGACGCCGGCAACGACACCGACAACAACAACGATCGAATTTGCAAAAAACAATATCTATGATCTAGCCTTTGTTATAATGTGTAAAACCGTTTTTTACAATAAACTGACCCAAATGCAGGGCAATTTTTAACCCAAGAAACATTATTGGACCAAATTTTGTTAAAGCAAGCAAGGTCACCGCAAAAGCAACAGCATTGTTTGAGTGAACTCAAATATTCTTTCATTTATTGGAGAAAACAAATGAACATCCATAGTGGTGATTTTTTAACTCTATCTTAACTAAGTGCATGAAAAATAAAACTTTAGTAGAGTTCTACTGGGCAATGGCACATGTCAACTATTCAGTAATTGTAGAATTACACATTTAGACTTAAGAATGGATTGATTAATATCATTCGTGTGGACGCCCACAGAGCAATACTACAGTCAAAATGTCTTAATCATATACATAAACTTGGTGTTGCACTAAAAATTTGGATAGGCTTTGGATAGTCTATGTTGTTTCATACTGTTTTGGTGACACTTTTGCTTGTGTCCCTTGTTGTTTTCCCGTCTACGGTAAGTATCTTCCCCATTGCCTCTAGTTTTTATTTCTTTGATTAACCCCCCCCCCCTTCCCCCGGTCTCCTGTCCCCTTCCCCTTTGTGGGCCTATTATTATTTTCTTTGAATTCCTAATCAGTTACAAATTATTTATCATTTAATGATTAACGTGTCGTTGCCCTGTCCTTTTTATGTTTGGGGTCCGCCTGGGCTCCTTGCCATTGGTTCTTGTTGCTGGGTCATGGGGGGGGGTTGCGTTCATTGAACGCCGCCTTTCCTTGTTGATCTTGTTTTTCATATTTTAAGTTGTTTTAACTAAACTTATAGCCACTTACTACCAAAATGGAATAACTGAAGTCTTTTTAAGCATTAGTGGCTTGTATCTGATTAGGCGAAACAAATTAGAGTACCTACACATGATTTTTCCATTTACAACGTATAATGCCAGTCCTTCATATGCTGACATGCTCATTTATTTGTCACAATATTATTTATCCATTACATTCATTACACGAGAGTCTAAAAAGACATAATGCAATTCAACTCATTTTGAAGGGCGCAGAAAGATTGATTATTTTTGGAATTAATGATTTGACGTTTCTTGACGCAAATAACTTAACATTACATGTGAAATCGCAGCGATTTCTTCATTTTATCTTACAAACTCCCGTGACTGATTCATTATGGGAAACATGCGTACAACAAGAAAATGAAATAGCATTTTTATGTGTCTTCTCACTGCAGTCACTGGTGTTGGTTTTGCGATTTTTGACTGGTTGTAAGCTAGCACTGTATAGTCGCTTAAACTATTCGTAATACACTATGTAAAGCAGGCTATCTTCACTTATTCAAAATTTATTTATTTATTCAAAATATGCCAGTCTGCATGAGTATTTGTTTTGTTTTAGAATTCTTAATACTATTGCAATCATATACACGTGACATAATTAGTCAACTGAACTGACCTAGTAAACATCATATTAAACATATAAAAGCACTTCAATACACAATAACGCTATTATATCTTATTTTATGATTTCTTTTTCGTTCAAAGTCTTAGCATTCTTTTACTTGGGGACCATACGCCGCTTTTCATGGAAAGCACTACTGTGTCACATTGAAGGTTCCATGACAACCGCCGTATAAACACATCTGCGGATGTCTCTAAATTCAAAATTTCACCATTTCGTGTTAAATGTTGAATTCTGCTTAAGCCGGTGCTAGGGGGCATGGACGGTAGTTTGCACTTGACAGTAACGTCCATGAACAGGCTCAATCAAACCGAGCATGCAACATTTTCAATTTTGTTGTGTTGGGCTTTCTTTAGGGATTCTGCTTTACTCTGTTTTAAATTATTGTCACATCCGTGTTATACGTGCCGTGTGGCGGCTGTAAAAAGTCTCCCCGTACATTTAATCAATGATGTTATATTTTTGATCCTTGAAGATCGTTCAGCACAACATTATTAGTGTGTAAACATGTCATGTGGTACTTTAAGTTTCTTCTTTTTGGCCATTTTCAACTTGGGAGGTTCCAGTATTCCTACTTGAATACTGTATAATCACCCTTAGGTTATGTTGCCTGCTTTTTTAAATTTGTCTTTTGACAGCTTATCTGTGATATGCAGGCTTCATAACTTCAGATCCCTCTTTCCAAATTCCATTTTACCTAGTTCCGCCCATTGTTTTCTCGTTTAGGGCAAAAGCATTCTTTTACTTGGGGACCATACGCCGCTTTTCATGGAATGGCACTACTGTGTCACATTGAAGGTTCCATGACAACCGCCGTATGAACATATCTGCGGATGTCTCTAAATTCAAAATTTCACAATTTCGTGTTAAATGTTGAATTCTGCTTAAGCCGGTGCTAGGGGGCGAGGACGGTAGTTTGCACTTGACAGTACCGTCCATGATCAGGCTCAATCAAACCGAGCCTGCAACATTTTCAATTTTGTTGTGTTGGGCTTTCTTTAGGGATTCTGCTTTACTCTATTTTCAAGAGATGATATTATATTTATGGTTTAGTTCTACCATAGAAATGTCAAAAAGCATGGGAAGTTTAAAGTGATTTTTAGGAGCTCAGAGATGATATGTCAAGGAGCGAAGATGACTCTTAAACTAAGAAGAATGTCAATAAGGAAAGGTGACAAAATACAGCCTTGAAACAACCAAATCACACTTCCATGGCACAAAGAATGTTACCGGGCCAAAACATTGGAGATGACACAAGGGCAGCAAAAGGAGAGACATTCCAAAAATTGTAACAGTTATCAACCAAAATGTCCGTATTGGGTACTAACGAGACAAGGATTGGCATCATAGAACGTGTCACAATTGATAGACATAAGTGACTGAGAGGAACACAAAGGTGGCCTTAGAACTATAAGAAGCAAATTCTAAACTGGTGAATTGCGACAAAAAAAAACTTGTTTTTAGCCCAAATATGTTCCTATATTGCGAGACAGTGTTAATAAAATTAATCAACGCCAAGTGTCCATTATAAATAACAAAAGCACAAAAATGATAACTTAAATACATATACAAAACGTTACAACACAATGACCATAAGAAAACTGCTCGATGCACTAAAAAAGGAGAGAAACAAGAAAACCAATTTGTTATTGCAGAAGTATATCAATTATCTCATTCAAAATCATTTGAGGCGAAACTTATAAGTCAACCTAAAGTATAATTTCCAATTAAAACAAAAGGGTCATGATACCCCTTATCTCACTTACGTGATTAAGTAGAGTGTTAACAAGGTTTTTCCATATTTGGGCTGTGTGGCCTAGTTAATAACAAAAAGTGACCCAAAAACCAAGTGACTTCGAATCACCAAAATTCTGGAAACAAAGTGATCCCTCGGAAGCATTAATCACAACAAAATAACATAAGAATTGCAGACTCGGTTTAATTGAGTCTGTACATTAGGGATAATGAATAAGTGCAACATCCCTCACGCCCCCTAGCACCGGCTTGAGCGGTACTCAATTCTCAACACTTTATAGTGCTGGCATCAATGATCCCGAAGGACCAGAAAATATAACAAAGATAAATACAGAATCCCTAAAGAAAGCCCAACACGGCAAAATTGAAAATGTTGCAGGCTCGGTTTGATTGAGCCTGTTCATGGACGGTACTGGAAAGTGCAAGTTACCGTCCACGCCCCCTAGCACCGGCTTAAGCAGAATTCAACATTAAACATGAACTGGTAAAATTTACAATTTTGAAACATCCGCAGATGTGTTCATATGGCGGTTATCATGGAACCTTCAATGTGACACGTTAGTGCCATTCCATGAAAAGCGGCATATGGTCCCCAAGTAAAAAAATGCGTGTGCCCTAAACGAGAAAACAATGGGCGGAACTAAATAAAATGGAATTTTGAAAGGGGATCTGAGGTTATGAAGCCTGCGTATCACAGATAAGACGTCAAAAGACAAATTTAAAAAGCAGGCAACATATCCCAAGGGTGATTCAACATTATTCAAGTAGGAATATTGGAACCACCCAACTAGAAAATGCCAAAAAGTTGAAACTAAAAATACCACAAGCACAACAATAATGTCGTGCTGAACGATCTTCAAGGATCGAAAATATAACATCATTGATTAAATGTACGGGGAGACTTTTTACAGCCGCCACACGGCACAAATAACACGGATGTGATCATAACATAGATAAATACAGAATCCCTAAAGAAAGCCCAACACGGCAAAATTGAAAATGTTGCAGGCTCGGTTTGATTGAGCCTGTTCATGGACGGTACTGGAAAGTGCAAGTTACCGTCCACGCCCCCTAGCACCGGCTTAAGCAGAATTCAACATTAAACATGAACTGGTAAAATTTACAATTTTGAAACATCCGCAGATGTGTTCATATGGCGGTTATCATGGAACCTTCAATGTGACACGTTAGTGCCATTCCAAACACTGAAGTGAAGTACGGGGCAACTTTTTACGGCTGCCACACGGCACTTGACACCTGCTGTTGTGAAGTACAACAACCTTTCTTGACTAATATTATGGATATTTGGACTAAAATTGTAGCCCATAGAGAGTTTACAAGGTGTTTTCTATATTTGGGTTGTGTGACCTAGTATTTGACTCCAGGTCACCCATATTCAAACTTGACCTAGTACTCATCATGTCAACCTTCCTGACCAATTTCCAGGATATTTGGATGGATACAATAGCCCCTAGAGTGTGAACAATATTTTGATATTTTTAGCTGCTGTGACCTACGTTTAAACAGAGATGGAACATATTCGAACATTCCCTGTATTACATTGAGACAAACATTTTGACAAAGTAAAATAATGATCCCACCAAAACTGTGACTGCTAGAGTGTTAGTAACCTAAATGCTGGCGACGACGGACATAGGCCCATAACTATATCTCACCATGACTATTTCGTGGTCAGGTCAGCTAAAATTTAAGACTCAAGCTAAAGTATTTAAACGTTAAAGGCTATGTCTCTATTTCGATCATATATTACAAAGATTTATATCATATATCTTTTTATATAATATTGTATCAAATTCAAGTTATTCAAATGTGAAATATTAAATATCTCACAAACGATAATAAAAATATTATTTAAGTTTAAAGGTCATACCTTAATAAATGCAAAAGAACACTGCTTTTGCCATGACACAACAAAATATGATAAACAAGATCAACAAGGAAAGGCGGCGTTCAATGAACGCAACCCCCATATAACCCAGCAACAAGAACCAATGGCAAGGAGCCCAGGCGTAACCCCATGTTCAATTATTCTATTTGATCTTGTTGATTTCAGGACAGTTTAATTACCGTTTGGATATATTGCCTGTTTTTCATATTTGTCTTTTGACGACTATCTGCAATATATCCAGGCTTCATAACCTCTGATTCTATTTTATTGCCTTCCGCCAATGTATTTTTGTTGTTTTTTTTGTTGTGGGTATACGCATAAGTTATAATATTGAGATTCCGTGGCTTCTGAAGATTTGATCTCGTGTGAGTATATCCAAATTACATAATAAGTTGTGCAATGAATAGGATTTTCAGATTTAACACAAAAATAACCAGCAATAAAAAATGTTCATGTTCTGACCAATGCCGTTTTAATAATTTACGTTTAGTTAATATCCATACAAAGGGGCAATGCTGTACTGAAACATTGATAAAATATTAAATTATGTATGCAAGAGTTGGTTTAAAAGTACTGCCGGTAAGTGCTAAACTTTTGTCACGTTTTTCTATTCCACTATAAAATAGAATAAATATAGAGTCGCGTGACGATAGGTGTATCATATGTCCGGAAATGGCGTTCATCTGTAAATATTTCGATAAGTTTATGACAGACTATTCCCTTTAAGCAATATGCTTTACTTTGAGAAAGGTTAATCAGATGAATTCGATTTGCAAGTAAGACACTATCTATTGTTTCTGCATTCCCTTAAATCAATGATTAAACGCCTGTAGTATTGTCTTATTTGAAAAAAATAGATAAATACAGAATCCCTAAAGAAAGCCCAACACGGCAAAATTGAAAATGTTGCAGGCTCGGTTTGATTGAGCCTGTTCATGGACGGTACTGGAAAGTGCAAGTTACCGTCCACGCCCCCTAGCACCGGCTTAAGCAGAATTCAACATTTAAACGTGAAATAGTAAAATTTTGAATTTAGAAACATCCGCAGATGTGTTCATACGGCGGTTATCATGGAACCTTCAATGTGACACTTCCGTGCCATTCCATGAAAAGCGGCGTATGGTCCCCAAGTAATAAAAAGCGTGTGCCCTAAACGAGAAAACAATGGGCGGAACTAAATAAAATGGAATTTTGAAAGGGGATCAGAGGTTATGAAGCCTGCGTATCACAGATAAGACGTCAAAAGAAGGCAATCGCATTTTTGGCACTTTTCGTGTTTTAGCTATGAGTTTCAAAGGAATCCGGGAACAACTCCATAGCTCTTATTGAATAGATCCCTTCGTTCTGTTACATGTCCAGTGTATAGCACGCACTCGTACATGTCTAAAGACAGAATTACAGAATGTGTAGAATGATTTAGCTATGCGGAGGCGGCAAAGAAGCCCGGTAAAGCTGCCCAATTAATTGTAACAAATGTTGATTGACAGTAGGGAAACAGGCCGGGAGCTGATCATTATATGTGTCTTGAAGAGTTACTATTGAATTGAAGGCACGTGAAACATAATTTGTCTGGTGAATACTCGCATGTTTGGCCTGGATCGCTAAACTCACAAGTAATTCCATAAAACAACCCCATGGATCAATCAGATCATGAGATTTTTTAACACAAATGCGACCAGCTCAGATTCTTGTCAGTAAACATTTTTCAAAAAATGTTGAACCATTCACTCAGTTATGGACAGAAAAAACGCCAACGAATTGTTATACAACACGATTATGTAACTAAAAATTTTAAGTTTGGCAAGTCATTTCTTTGACTTGTGATGGAATTAAAAATTATTCACTTTCCCAATAAAACTTTATCAAATATTGATAAATGCAAGACCTTGACCTTGAATCCAGTATCCCAAACAAAATCTGAACTTTAGGGACCACTATATGTATCTTCCTTGTAATATAAAGTCATTGATAAAAAAGCAAAGCCTGTATAAAATACCACTGAACCATCAAGGGTATATTAATTCCAAATATGCAAACCATAAGTCTATAAATAAGGCTATATAAATGTCACCTGTTTTTATTTTTTTATATCTATGAATCTACTTATTTTAGGTGGGCTGTTACTTTATATATTGGAAAAATACTGTCAACAATTCCGAGCATCAAATTACAATTTGTTAACATGCTGAGTTTCTAGGGCATATGTTAGAATGAAAGACTGACGGAAAAGGTCGAAAGGATCGATTGCTGTAATGAACTGTTTTGTACTCTGGATAAATAAAAAAGAAGCAAAGGTTTTATTGTAAAATGTATGTTACACTATCTTTTCTAAAAATCAAGGCATATTTCTGACATTAAACAAATGTCGAAGTAATGAAGAATATCAAAAACAAGTGTTACATATTCTCATTAATGATCAGGAAAAATAACACTTTCCTGGAAATATCTGTAATCAAACTTGCTTTAACAGCCATATGCGCTAATAAATTTCCTTCCGACTTTTTTACAGTCAAGTATATTTACTTCAGACAAGTTCAATATATTAGTCTGTATAAATCAAGCGACCTGCAGGATTGGACCGGCAAGTCAAATATCTATGCCTATCTTTCTATGCCTATACGTTCTCGCATATTAGTCTATATCAACTAATTGACATCAAGACGGGCATGTTTTGACCTCGGAGCAAGATTTTTATAAAATATATAGAGGTCCACCCGAAAATGCTACATACGTAATTTATAACCTCCAAGCATTGTATCCTATTCATGATCATGAAGACTTGAGAGTTATTGGGTTCATTTAAATCAAGTAACAGGGTTGTATTTACCCCAGTGACATAGACTATACTATGTTCATATATTCATTTTGTTAAGGACTGCAAGGTAATGATCTGTGTCAGATATCTTTGCTCTGAGCGTTTTAGTTTCGGCGGAAATAAATGGAAGATAAATATACCATTCATTCTTTGTATGAACGAAGATTACCCTAGGGCGTGATTTCTTTCTGTAAAAGTCTGACAGTCTGACTTAAAATTTAACACACTGAAAAGGTTTAAAGCTTGTTCCTATATTTGTCCAGATAAACTAAATGACCACCAGTAGGGGCCTATATTTGCCCCTCCTTGTGTCTGATTTGTATCATCATTTATTGAAGCATATTAATGTTAATGACTGCTGTTGTTTAATATCTTTTATCTTGGTATTGTATTACCTAAGTAGAATATCTAAGCCTTTAAAATTGTAATACCCTAGTAACATATTTAATTGTTAGGTCCTTTTTAGCTCCTGTGGCATATGCAAATGTTCAGCACTTTTATAATGGAGTGGACTTCTACACACGTTGTATAAGTTTTGTCACCAGGGTCGAACATGGCTCGGCCGTATGTAACATAGATTGAGAACACATATTGAATATCCTTTGCTAAAAACTAGAGGTCATGAACATATAACCTAATAATGAATAAAATGGCTATGACGCTAAGTTAATTTATTTAGGTAGACTTGTATCATACCCAAAAGTTTTTATTCTCTACGTCTTGTGTATGCCTAAATCAAATTTGTGGCTTAAGTCGTCAAATTTGGTTCACGGGTACACAACAACTAAAAGTGGGCAATCTAAGTCTGATATCCGATGAATATTTTTAACAAAAGAATGGACGAAAAAATGTTACAACGCAGCCGGTATTGGATGAGATTGCAACCTCAATTACAAAAAGTACGTATAATCAGATGAATGAGCACAAAGGTGAGTTTTAGTCTCATCAGCTTGTTACATTTAAACGTTAAAACATAAATGTTAACTCTGGATTAAACTAACCGATGACCGCGAGAGAATAACTGGAAGCAAAATGTGATAGATGCTCCACTGCTACAACACTGGGCCCACAGCACGCCGTATTACCGTAACCAGTGAAAACAGATTTGCGGTAAAGATTGTTGCAAATAAAGACTTTTGTATTGCTAAGATCTAACTTTCCAGTGACTGGATATACAGTCGAGTTATTTAAATATGTTGTTTCTCCAGTGTTGTGGTTTAAAATGACAGCAGCTTTGGGAAAAGATCCATGGAAATAATTGTTTTTGTTTAAAATATCTGAAAATTTAATGTTTGGTGATGTAGGTGTATCTAATAAACTTTTTATTGACTCGTAGTTACAAGACCAAACAAGATTCACTTCCAAAGAATTGAACAAATAATAGATCAATAAAATCGAACCTTTAAAATAAAACCCGTGATTATACTTATGTATATATGGCAAAGACTGTGTACTGTGTTGTTCAAAACAAATTAGGATGTTGATTGTATTACAAATGAAATTCAATTAGATTTTTACAATTGTTAAAATAATGTTTAAGAAGCAATACTGATACAGTATTATAGCTACTAGCATGTCAACTCATGCACGATTCATAGTTGTTTTAGATATATTTGTACGGTCGATCCCGTACATTGACGTGTGTAGAGAATAAAGGTTTAAGCAAATGTTTTGATTAAAACAAAATATTTCATTTGAAATTGGTAAAAATGTATCCAGGAATTTCATATTGCCAACACATTTACCTTATGCCAAGCCTTATGCCATGTTACCTTATGCCAAGCAATTGGACTTTAAGATTCAAGTTTTTTTAATCTAAATTTGTGTCCTTTATGTAAGACCAAATATACATAAATTACAGTAATAAACTTGTATCTACATTGTTATCTAACTGTCCTGAGTAACTATATCTGAGTTATCAGTTTGGACTATAAATAAACTCCTTTTCAAACGAACAAATACATACATGACATAGTATAAATGTAAAATTTGAAAATTAAAGGACGCATTTATATGACAAAGTGTTGTCTGTTTATACTTGACTTTAAACTTTAAGATTCTGCCATTAAGCCTCTATGCCGAAAGGAAAGCTTTAACTTAAGTTATATAACCATGTCTGTAAAGTAACAATTCAGCTGTTAGTTGGTAGTGATATAGTCTTTTTTCGAATAGTTTGTAAAGAAATTGGTATCATTTTTATTTGATTTGGTATCCATGAAAGAGACAAAAATAAAAAAACGAAATAATATTGAACCTTAAGCATGACAGATTCAAATTAAATCTTTTGCAACAAAAAGAAAACAAAGTAACAACAATATAATGAAAACAATCTGCATCATTGAAGAAATTTTTCTTTTAATAAATGTTGAATCATTTTGTTTGAAATTGATTAATGTCACAGAAATTCGAAACAACATACTGATACGCTAATGCTGATATCAGATACTTGTGGGTACCGATTGATATTGCATGAAAAAATGAGTTATAAATATACTACTTTGCAAGGTCGGAGAACACATAACAAGACGTTATAAAATTTGATTTATTTTTTTATGTCAAAATTTTGGATATTTTGCGTGGGAATTTTGTTTTTTTACACCCTTATTTGATTTATTGTCGTTTTATGAAAAATATTTTTCTGAATATGGCAAAAGAAGCTAGGGAACGACATAGACGGTGAGCAATAGATGAATAGACTGATACCTTCCTAATTTCCGTGGATATCTTTATTATTAAAGATCCTTTGGCCTCGGCCGAATTGCTAAGTTATATGTCTATCATCAGACAGACTGTCCAATAGAGGGGACTCCGCTTGGATATACCGGGTATGAAGAGTAATTTCGTATGCTCAAAGAAAGCTATTAAATTCATAGGCCTCCCTTTTTGGGGGATTTATGATTGAAAGTCAAGACCATGCCAGGAGTATCTCAGCCACGTGGTAACAAAAGCCAAAGTTTAACTGAATCCTAGACCGAAGCAAGTATACTCATATTTACTCAAAACGACGTATTGCATCCTAAAAATCTGACAAAAGATCAAAGCTGCCTATTTTTCAAGCGAAATGAATTAAAGGAAAGCTGATATATTAAAATTAATGCCCAGAGTCAGATGCATCTTTTCTATTAAATGGTTATTCAAAAGCTTTAATTATGATTCTGTGGTCATGGCAAAATATCTTACCTTAGCAAATAGAAGGACAGATATAGCTTCGTGTAAATTGAATAAGGAAGTTGAAGCAGGTCGTAAGGGAGTACTTTTGATGCCCCCCATTACCAAGATAAAGAACTACACCAGTTGGTATAGTTCAAAACGAAGATTATTGGCTGTTGGATATAAAGCAAAGAGGCACACATTATTTCAATAAGTGTTTCATTTATTGCGCTACTTTTATAAAAAATATCATCCTTAGAATGGTGTGCAAAAGAGAAGTCAGGGTCAAATAATGTTAAACATTACTTGGATGACTTTCGGTTTCGTGGTAGATCAAACATAATAGAATGCAAACACTTGCTGCAAGTATGTAACGATGTTTATGTTCATTTTGCTGTGCAGAAACGGTCTATCCAACAACACTTATTGCTTTGAGGGATAATTTTAGAAACAAATCGAATGGAAGCTAAACATTCAATACTGTTATCAAAATAAGACACGATTTAAGAAAAAAGGAACATGTAATGATTTTTCTAAAAAGAAAAACCAGTTTCCGAAATGTTCAACTATTTATTAGTAGTCTGTCTTTTGTGTGAAAATCAATACCGGTTGGTAGACGATTTAAAGATATTCAAGGCTCATCGATCTTACAGTCCCTGGACAGCATCATCATGTTAAAGTTTCATACGGCATCAAAGACGACTTATTTACTTGGCTAACATTTTAATCAATGTTCAGTGGTGTTTCAGTTATCAACGAAAGAATCTATTTAGCAACAGCTCGGAGCAAGGTTTTTGAAATTATGGACTGTTGTCGGATTAATGCGGTAACCCGGTTTCGTCCGTAACATTGTCGTTCCTTAAAATTATCCGCTAGCAGCTTAAGTTTTGTTGTTGTTTTGTTGTTGTTTTGTTTTGTTGTTGTTTTTTGTTGGCCAAGAAAATAAAAACGTGTTTGCAGATAAAACCTCTTACATCCGCTTTATTTTGTAGTGGATGTCCTACATGTAGCTATCAACTTGATTTTATTCTTTAAATATAAGCCTTCATTACTTGCCTACTGGAAGGTTGCTTTCTTATAGCTTTTGTTGTGGTGCAGTAAAGAACTTGCATTTAATGGGGGTCCATTATCGTGGAAAAGGATATCGTTTTCGGCTTAACAGAAGGCAAAAACTCGGAGTTCAGCTACTTTTTGGCTTGGAAAACAGTGTCTTTGTATGGTTGATACGGAGCGGCATGGTATTGGACGATAAAATATTGAATGGAATGGGGAAGTGTTGATAACTTGCCATGAACAGGCTCAATCCAACCGAGCCTGCAACATTTTCATTTGTGTGTCGTGCTGGGCTTTCTTTAGGGATTCTTATTTCTATCTATTCCCAGACATGAGATAATTTCATTATTAATTACAGCTTGCGTGCTGGCATTAAATTTCATGTTATCGAAGATATTTGAAAATATATAAATACAAATAATTCGTTAAATTGATCTTGGACGACATTGGATTAAACACATAGAAATAACTTCTGACACAGCATGGTTATTTAGAAAGGATGGTGTTAATTAATCTAGCGTTTATTAGCGTTTGTGTAGGATGCGTACACTTGAATAATGAGTACATAAATGTTTGCCCGAACATTGGGATTGAAATCTTTTCATTAAGATATGTATCGAAATTGGAAATCTGTTTTTATATACTATATATCATACATGTAAAACGAAATTTAACTATAAATATTAAATAAAATTGGTCAATAATCGAATGTTTAAAATCCCATAAATAAATATGTAAGTATTTAGAATAATATATGCTGATATAACAACTTACATTTATCGCTTTTTCATAATATCCTTTACAATAATTCCCTCCTTATATTCACACATACCAATTGTTTGATTTTAATTTAACGGGTGATATAATGCTATACTTATTGTTATCTATAGTTTCAATCATGTGATAAGGCATTTGTTTATCATTGGATATATCATACAACTGAGACGCGTGTCTGTCCGTAATTGTTGACATCAAACCTGACTCATACGTAATATGATAACCCTTCAGCTGTTGATAAGATTTTTTTTATTCTGCTTGAACATGTAGTTTTTGTTTAACGGTACACAATTATTCTGGTTATAATAACGACTTTTACTTTCACTTGAACCAAATTTAAAATTTACATTATATTAAATATGGTTCAAAACTCGATAAATAATTTTTCCAATATATCTACTAAGACCCTTTTAACTAAGTACATATAATATTATGATGTGAACTATCTTAATAAACAGACTGTATTATAATTGTCTGTTTTGATAGATATTTAAAATGAACGTGTTACTGTACATATGATTTGTTGAGGATGATTTACATTAAACAAAATCATAACTTAATTTTTGATCACATTATTTTGAAATAGTTGGAAATAAAGTTATCATACTTTTTACGTACATTAAAAATAAAAAGGAAACAATTATCTCCCATAACGTAAACAAAACGAATGGTAAAATGCAATCGATAATTTATATATCAAAATAAACTTTTGCATGTTCACCTCATTATAAATAAACATATCCTTTAAACATCGATTCCATCGAACTATGACTTAAAAAACAGTATGTTGTGTCATTGTTTGTTTATTTATTGCACATTAGTTATAAACGTGACATTTTAAAGTCATTTGCTATATATCTTGGCATAGGAACCCTTCACCGATATAACTGACATTGATTTTGACATTACCCCATATAATAATCTCTGGTTTACAAGATAAATTGTACAGATATAGTGTTCAAATCAAACAATTATTTCGTTTGATAGAGATACAATCTTGTCGAAATGCCGGAGAATTTTTGTTAGAGGGCTGGTTCTTTAAACAAGTCCATTCGTGTTTAGAAAAAAAATGTTCATGTTCTTTGTGGAGAATTTTCGGTTATATTTTTATCTAAAATATATGTGAACAATAAGCATGTGTAATTAGAACACACATTGTATAATTTTTATTTAGATACATGGAAAAATATAATGACCAGGAAACTTGCGGTTTCCAACTTCTACAACAATTGAGTCAAATACCTAGGCAAATTACTAAACGTTTATTTTAATCTAATATATACAGTTATACTTTCCCCTACTTGGGATCAGATAAAGATATAAGTGTGCAGATACATTTTTCTAGAAATGAGAGAATATATATACACATACCACCACATCGATATGCCAGTCCAATTACGGCACAGCGCCTAGCAGAACAGTCATTTATCTCATTTCTATAAAATTTAATTTGCACACATGTATCTTTTTCTGATCCCACGTAGGGGAAAGTATAACTGTATTGAATTTAATTATCTCCCTTTATATACTTTATCTGTCTAAATTCATTGTATCCTACGGATCTTCTTGATCTTACGGGATCCAGTTGACTGGCGGAAATAGATATATAGTTCTCTGGTCCCAATCTTTGAAGAAGACAATAAAAATGTCATCGTTGATTTGTGAGACATGATAACAGAGAACAAACTCTATATATGCGAATGTTGAGCCTGTTTCAATGTGTAGTGCAGTTTGTGACTGTATATAAAGCTGTTCTGAAACCATCATTTTTGTGATGGTGGATGAGCAGTGGCTATGCTTTCATGACTGTTCTGCTAGGCGCTGTGATAAATATATATATATATATATATATATATATAAGAATCTCCACAAATCACAAGATGTGTTTTTCGTGCAGCTTTTACATATGATTAATGGTCACATGTATATATTAAACAGTGTTTTAAATGTCATACTAAGGAACATATTTGTTTTATTTAATTGTGACGGGTTTGAAATAAATCTCCTAGCACTGTGTTGGTTCATATGCAACAGAGATTGTATCAAACATTTTCATATGATAACAAACATCAGGAAGTCTTCGATGTATAAATATTGCATTAATTAATGAATTTATATATTTTATCTAGATCATAATATTCATAATATGTTTGAACGAAGTTTTGGTGTTGTGTTAAATCGATAATTCTATTATTTTTACCAGTTACATGTTACTTATGTATGAAAATTTGGTATGTTACCTTGTTTTATCATAAAATAAATGTGTATCTTGAAGAACGGCATAAAATACAAAACAATGTAACTAAACACGATATCGTACGTGCATATTGTAATGAAAAGCACAACGATGTCGTAAATAAAACAGGCATCAAAAATATTTTTTTAAACAGTAAAAACTTTCATTTCTTTATTTTCGTAGACAATATGACGACGACCTTTTTAAATCAAAAGATACTAAACTAATAAAAAATGTACTGCTTAATATATATTTGTAAATGTCAGATTGAGATTAAAGTGCTTTAGTTTTTTTTTCTTTAAATGAAGTTTTATTAAGTATTGTATTGTCAAAATGTGAATCAAATTAATAAAAGCTAACGGAGTTATGACCAATTTCATCAATATTCATTAATTTCACATTGATTTTAAAGGTACAAAAACGTCAAAGTTCTTCGTTCTCTCCCAAATATTATTATGTTCAGTAAAAAATTCATTCCATTAATAAAAATCTATAGCTTATTCCCGAAAAAAGTATAGAAAAAGATTCAAAATATGCCCTTAAAGATGCATGTTAATTATCAGTTCATGTATAATTGTCTTGATCTTATCGTTAGGGTTGTTGTGTGCAAATCCTTACCATAGATTTTCTTAAGGAAATACAGATTTGGACCGTTATAGAAATGTGCAAAAATATTAACGTTTACCGTGACGGTGGTCAAACCTAATCTGGTCGAATTTTAAGTGCTGTCAAAATGGTTGATGTGTCCAAGATTGAAGACCGCCTATTTTGTTACATATGCTACAGTTTGGACACAGCAACAGCAAAATCAAGCAGAAACGATACTTTAGTTTTTTTTTTGCAAAATAATTATAGTAAATAATGATTTTAAGGTATAAGATGCATATCACTTCAGGAACTTAACGTTTAATGTGACTTGTTTTATTATTAAAGTATGAAAATGTTCCTAAAGCAGTATTTAGTTTTCTATACAGTATACTAAATTACTACTCTTTAATTTTTCACAAAGTACTAGAACGAAAAGATTTTTAAGATACCTGTGTGCGTGTGCGTGTTTGTGTGTGTTTGCGCGCGCGTGTGTGTTACATTTGTTTTGTCTTTTTTAAAATAAAAGTTTTATAACAATTCTCAAATATTGTTTTAATTGGATTAAAAAATGGTATTGAACCCATTTGAAACGGTTATTATGTAATAAAAGAATAATGTTTTTATCATTTATTCAATGTTATTTTCTATTTACGCAAAGAAAACAAATAAAGTGCTATTTTTTTATTGTCATTTGAATTTTTATATCGTCCGTAATTTTGTTTAATTAAATAACTGTTTAATATACCTATTCTTTCAGTGTTTATGTGAGCTCATTATTATTATTAATTTTCTCATTTCATTTCGATAAAAATACTTTAATATTCATACTACAGCTGATGTACTGATTTCTTCATTAATAGAAATAAAATGTATCTATAGAAATATGGAAAAGGATATATTTCTGCGGGTTAAACGTTTACAGGAAGTCATGAAGTTGTTTTAATTAAGAAAATATATTATCGGTCGAAAGTAAATGTAAACAGAGATTGAAGTATAAATTAAAAGGATGAAAATTTTTAGCATTTACTTATGTTTTCTTGCAAGGACTTAAGTCATACAATATTTAGGATCAGGAAGACACAAAGAGTAGATAAATATGTTATGCAAGTAAGTGAGGATGTTTAACGTTTGAACAGCCTCTTTAATTATACAATTAGAAAAAAATGATGTAAAATAATACAGCTTATATAATATAGACTTTTCAATAATAAAAGTTTCTTTGATTTTTCATCTTATGCCACATATCCTTTCATATGAAATAGGTGTTGATAACACAATATGAAAAAATCCTTTAAATATGTATACGGTATACTATATAATAATCGTTTGCGGTATTTTGTAAAACACATTCATGCAATCTGTTTTTATAACTTTCAAGTAGTTTCTCCACTCAATACTGGTGTTATATAAAACACAAAGTCGAAATCAAAGAAATACTCGAAACAATAATCACTGAGATTAGAAAAAGACACCTCTTGAGGTTATAGACCAACTTGATTATTCACACTTCGGGTTACGTAATATTACATTATACACATATTTTTTCAGGAAATAGAAGTAACATGAAGGGTGTTGATAGTTTCTTAAGAAACATTGACTTTATTAAAAGAAACATGGCTTATATAAGAATGCTGATGAGCATATTTATATATTTTTACGCAATACAAAGAATAAAAACAACAGCAGAATCACAGATTGACATGATAAATGCTATAATCGATACACAGCATACATTCTGTAAGTCTTCATTTTATTGTTTCGGGTCTGATGATTCTAGATTAAACATTTCAGCATTTGAACAATTATGGAACATTCCCTTTACAATGAATCAGACTTTTTGCTGTGAAAGTTGTTCATGTAACCAACAACGATGTCTTGATAAAGGCACATGCTGTCCAGATCTATTTTTAACCTACGTTGGATTTTCAGGTTCTCATTCATTTCAAAATACATTTTGCGAACCACTTCAACTCAAAGTCCACGCTTCGTCCAATTATAGCAGACGATATCCGAACACAATGAAATCAACCTTCATAATAAAGAAATGTCCTAATTATAATGTCACGGATTTTGGAATTGGAAATTTAACCCCAAGACGGAAACGGGATGAATTGTTTCAGATGTGTGAAAATGAGGACATTGACGACATCTCTACCAAAATTCCAGTTACACTCATGCCAAATAGATCAACATTCCGAAACAAATACTGCGCTGAATGCCATGGTTATTCTCGTGCACATCTTCATCCTTGGGATGTACAAATTGCTTGTAATAATGCAACTTTTGGCCTAACAAAACCTTTAACAATGAATGAACTTTTCTCACGAATTCTCCAATCGGCTGAATGTAATATTTTCTTTTATCCACAGGAGCAGTTTTCAATTTTTGAACCTTGTAATCTTTACATTTCTGCTTGTAACATCAGCGGGAATTGGAAAACATACAACCCGGTTTTAGACACGGCATGCAAAGCTTATAATGCACCTTATAGGAATAAATATAAGAACATATTTTGTTACATGTGTAATGCAGACGAAATGGAAAAAGAAACTTGCACTGGTGATTATGGTTATGATGAAACAAAAGTAACAATGTCAATGGTTTTGAAATACAATGTATTTGAAGAGATGGACGTCTATATGACATATGCCGAATACACAGCTACACGTTGTCCTAGAAATACGGTATTTGACAAATTGCAGGTAACTATGGTGTATTATATTTTTTGTAAACATTTAGATTAAACTTCATATGTATGTTTTCATTTTCTTATAAAAATGATCACATTTATTTATTCTATCATTTAAAGCACGTTTACTTACCACCATATTTCGTGTATTTGTCATTCTGCACATAATTTGTTATTTTGTAACACAGTTTATTAAATCCTAAAATATCAAGTTAAGCCAATTTTTTTCAGTCCTATTATGGAAAGAAATACTCACTTTAAAAGGTTCTAACAAAGCACAGCATTATTCCACTATCCTTTTTTATTCGTACAGGTTTTGTGTCAGTAGTTATTTTTTAAATCAGTGACATTTTCAAGCACCATATACAAAGCATTTCGTGCGTTTTGTTATGAATATAAACCCAAATATGATCTGTGATACGTTAACAATGACAATGGTTTTCAGTGTTTTTATGTGTCTTATCGTTTGTTCACTAAAATGCCCAATTATATTGAACGAATTTGAATTAAATTAAGATTGTTTTTCTATTTTTTATAGAAAATATGCGTACACATATCTTGTATGCAGCCAAAAATATACTTGAATGGTTCTTGCACTAGTCCAGTTTCCAGGATTGGCGGTGTTGGATACAAGGTCTTTTTACATCTTAGACAAACCAGCGACAGTGAAGCTGATTACGCAGGATCTGCAATTGAAGCATATTTTTGGCTCTGGACATTTAAAGTTCGCCTTCTTAATTTCATCAGATCTTCCATTATGTATGTTATAAGATCAAGCATTGTATCCAATTTTTCAAGTGAGTATGGTTATTATTTCGACTTTTATGTACCTCCAGGTGATCCTCAAAACATTACAATAATTGATAGTGTTTATAATTTGCATGAAACAGTTGTTCCAATCAAATTTAATGGAGAAGTTAAAGAACGAGATTTTCATATCCGACTCGAACGTTTTGACCTCTGCACGGATAATGACACAATCATATGTTTAAACACGTTGGATACTAATGATGATAACATGTTTTCAGTTCTTCAAATCACAGAATATGCTCATTTGTCTGTTGACGATGAAGTCGACAGAGATCGTTTTGTATTTATGCTTCCGATTTACAACTGCCCTTTGATAACTCTTGACTCTAATTACTATAAAATACACCACTTCAAGTTTGGAGTGCAACTTGAAGAGTTATCAATTGTTCTAAGCAACGCTGAATATGTTACAAAGGAAGAATCGTTTGATATCAGTGTTTGCCAAAAAAACACTCGACATGATACAAGGTTTTGATGGAGGTACTGTAGCGTGTGTGTATAATTCTTACTCTCAAATATTCCTAACATTTATATTATTATCTCACTACTATTTATTCTTTCTTTTATAAATATGTTCATTTAATGTTTTGTTGTCAGAAATTATATTTAACTTGTTTAATAACTATACCTTTAAGTATATATGAACCTTTTTGTATTTATATTTTATTAGATAAAAAATTTACTAAAATCATGTAGAGCAATTAATGTAGAAAATATTTCTAAAGAAATCAATTTCAAATCAAACGAGATATTCTCTGAAAGGTTGATAACATGATAAGTATCCGCAAATCAAACAGATATTACAGAATAGCGATGAAGAACATGGAAAACATTCCATCAAAACATGACAATGTTTGTTTGTTTGATCGGTTTTACTTCACACTGACAAAGTATAGGTCACCTGGCGACGTTCCAGCTTTACTGAAGCCCTTCCTTGCATTATTTCAGGCACTAACGGGCACCTTAGTAGAACCACCAACGTTCCGTAAGCTAGCTGGATAGCTTCTTCACATGAAAGAATCAAAAGTCCCTTTCGGGATTCGAACCCGCAAGTGGTTTGAAGTCAACGACCTTAGCCACTTAGCCCCTATTTGAAAATGTAAAAATATTTTAAAGTGTGCAGAAATAAAAAAAAAGCAATCGTCGCACTTTTCAGTGATGAATTTTTCCATACATTAAGAAGAATAATCTTTTTGTCATATATCGTAGATAAACATTGCAGCAAAGCATATATTTGCAGTAAAACATCCACATTTCGTAAATTAATAGCATTACATTTGACACAGTTTGTGGTTTTGTCATGAAAATGTATATTTTATTGTATTGTTTCGTGTTGTGTATAATCTATTTATTTTAATTCATTATTATTGCAGGAACAAGTTAAAACTCATGACTAATCCTATAGTTTTCTTTTGGTGAATAAGCACAATATCTTTTTATTTTATAAAATGCAGGAATAGAAAAAGTCGTGAAATGTCTGTCCGGCTTCCTTTTCATTTATTTAACCATAAAAAGGATAATTATAAGGTTTTGTTTTGTTACGAGAAAACGTATTCACGCCGCTTGGTTAAGTTTCCATCAAAACCTATAGGCAAATTGATAATCTATTGATGGATTCAAATAAATTGTTGCGCGAGGCATGGTTAGAAACAATGAAGAAAACAAATAAAAAGCAAATAGTTACTTGCCCATGCAATTAAATATTTGCTTATTTTATTGGAAGATAATTCACAATGAATGCCTAATGAATGCCTAATTACCTCAAATTAAGTCAATGCGCAAACTTTTAGCAACAGAAAAGCTCAAAATTTCTAAGCATATGCATTTTTTCAACAAACAGCTATATGTTTAAAAGAAAGTTTTAGCTTTTTACTTAATAAGCTTATAATGCTGTTTCAATATATAATAGAGGTATTAGTATATAAAAGTGTGTATTGAGGACATTAACTAAACTAATGAGCACCAATAACTGCAGATGTAAATATTTAAAAGTCAGCATAATTCCATCACATTCAATATCGCTTCAAATGCTCAATAAATTCTTAAATCAGTTTTTAATTTGTCTCTATAAAAACTGTAGTAAAGGTTTTCCCTTTATGCCATTTAACTTTTTTCCTATAAAAATTATAATATATATATATATGTATATTGAATATTTTTGGTTTGTGATGAATGTATAGTATCATCTTGAATTGTATTTTGTTGATTTGTATTGTTTTATTTTGATATTTGTTGTATTGTATGTATATGTTTTATATTCAATAAAATTTTAAGCAAAACAATGGTAGGATTGATCTTTCTTACTTACATTTGTAACTACAGATGTTACTTTTTTTTTACATTATTTTATTTTATTTTATTTGAGTCTCATCCATATTTAACAATTATAAGAGACATATAAAATTACAATTACAATATGGTCATTCTAAAAAGAATTATCTGAGACTATATGTTTACATATACAGTAAAGCTCCACCAAAAAGACCACACAAAATGATGGCCCAAACAGCGGAAAGGTCCCACCAGCGAGCCACTTCAGCTCCATAACTTAAACTCTGGTTCTTTATATTATCGAAATTTGCATGATTTTGAAACATTCAAGGTAGTCTTATTAGTGGAACTCCATTGCATATACAATTAATGAACACTATACATGTATATACACTAAGCAGTAAGCAGCATTTGTGGAACACCGAAGTGTTAACCTTATGATGACACTTCGTTGCTCCACCCACACTATGACTGCACATAAACCAGACATCACTATTTTCCATATAGTTAGGCAGTTAAAAATTAATAGGACACAGTTGCTAATCCAAACATAAAATTTATCTAAAATTTATCTAAAAACAAGCTGACATGTAAAATACTTAAAATTCTGTCATAAGTAATGATCAGCCCTCTGAAACCAAACTTCCTTACTTTAATAAGATTAGAAATGAGAACTAGATTAGCAACCATGTCTTATAATGTGATAAAAAACCCTAACCATTATTAAGAAAATCCTACCCATGTATAAAATTAATTTATTTCGACATAATTTATTTACTACACCAATTGTAAGTTTTTGTTAGGGAATACTATCGACTGCAACTAGGAATATTGCTGTGACTATTTAATTGATTTCTTGATCATAACTGCTCCAGTGTTTGCTATATGGGACGATTATTAATAGAAACAATAGCAAATGTTCAAGTCTTTTGTTTCTATATACGATTATAAAAAACAATTAAATTAAAAAACAACGACAGACAAACAGGTGAAAGGTGAAGTGTATCTAGATTTTCAGGTAATATTGCACACCAACGTGAAAACATTCTTTCAAGTTAAACTTGTTGTATTTTTTGAACCCATATGTGGTTTGATACTAGGAGTTAAATTATCGAAAATATTGAAATATAAAAGTAATGCCCAAACAAGTAAAATTAAAATTGTTGCAAGCTCGGTTTGAAAGAGCCTGTTCGAAAACGGTAACGGAAAGTGCAAGTGCCGTCCACATTTACTTTTTCATTACATTATGTTGGAAAATTAAATATTCATGTAATTTGAAAAACGCAGTACAGACATGCAAAATCATGAAAAAACTTGTTGTTGATTTTGTTCGTTTGTTACTCAAATTCATATAATCATATTTTTCTCTGTTTCGAACATCTACATTGTAAGAAAGTTTCATTCTCAATGAATCAGTAAAATATAATATCTTGTTTACAAACTGATGCTGTGATTTTAATTTGTCTAATTGCAAACAGTTTCACGTCTTTTAGGATGTGCTTTGTTTCTTGGATTTTATAACGTCTGTTTGTGATATTCCGGCTTGATAACCTCTGACCCCCTTGCAGAATTGTATTTAAGTCTGCTCATGATTTTATTGTTTTCTGGCACACACATAACATTTGGGACTATATGCCAGTTTTCATGGAATAGCACTAAGCATCGATATTATAGGCTCCGTGATCACCGCCGTATATATATCTACGGATATTTTCAAATTCTAAATTCCTCCATTATTATGGGTAAATGTTAAATAATGCATAAGATGGCGGACGTGTACGGTATCTTCCGTTAACCACATACATGTCCAATCTAACCGAGCATTTATATCTGCTTTTGCTAATTTCTTCATTACTTTTAAGTACAAAAACTATAGTGTTAAAACTCAAGATAATGACCTTTTTATATATTTACGATAATATATGACAGTTACGCCGTTACTTTCTCTTCTGTTTTCATTTATTGCCTTTTCGGTTCTATAAAAATCCTCGTAGGTCTAACTTCCGCCTAACATAGTAGACAGTTAGGTATGGCAAAAAACCTATCACAACTTTAAATTGTTTTTATTATATTTCTTAAATATTCACTTTATTACATGCATTGTGTAATAAATGCATTGCAATATCAATTATATTACAATCCACAGATACAAAAACATGTACATAGCTGTTCATAGCTATACTTTACGTCGCTAAATTTAGATAAATAAGTCTAATGTTCTTGTAAGCTTTGCAATGCCCAATATGAACATTTTATCATCATGGTATTGTGATATACATCAGTGAATGTAAAGTATTTTGTTTGTGCAAAATGTTTTAAATTAATATATGTTTCATCTTTATAAAAGTTGTTAACAAGTTCATTGTAGCATTTTTAAAGTTTCAAGTAAGTAAACTTACATTTTTGGCAGTAAAAAATGTAAGGTGCTTAGTATATGAAGAAGGGTAAAAATGTTCTGTTTTATTACGTTTTCCAGACAGAACATAAATCTTAAGCTGCATTAATTTAACAAAGCATTCCACAAAGATTTGAATTCTCGAAACCATAGACTACGAAACATCTTTATAACGCGAAAAACTATTAAAATTTGATTTATTTTAGATTTAAGATATCTCTAAATACTAATGTAGAACATAATTAACCTTTATTTTCTTCCTGAATTTTTACAACTTTTGATTTCGATCATTTGCAAAGCATATGTTTTACAGTGACGGAATCCCATTGTTCCGAAACAAAAAAGAAGATATTATGACTCAGAAGCGCATGTATTCTTCTCCGTCTTTAGAACGGGCACACGTGAGTTATATAACAATAAAATAATGGTTTTAGAACACTAAAGAAGTTGCTTACAGTAGCAGAACCAAATGTACCATTATATATCAATAAAGTAGCAAAATGTAAACAAATGTGTATTTTATCTTCCATACTAATTATTAAAAAACAGCTCTTTATTAATTTCCAAAAAAAGCATCAGATGCAAAATATGGTTAGGCAATTGGACAATGATTATCTTTCGGAACTTTAACAAGGCACAAAAAATAATGATAATATTAAAAAAAAAAAACATTTAATAAAATTATAGAATTTTCGGAGCATAATTGACCTTTGATAACATGCCCTCACAATTTATTGATAATCATATTGGAAGTAAATTAATTTATAATTTGAAGATAGATAATTTCCGTGTTGTACACGCTTAAAGAATGATGCGCTTACAGTCGACAGCATCGTACTTCGAGTTAACATTGTTTGATGTATTTTATACAACGACTTTCTATGCTGAAGTTAATGAGATGGTGACATTGTACATGTTTTTGTGACCGCAGTCTGCAGTTAAGTACACATTAGATATTTAAACAATCTTTTAGTAAACCCACCGTATCAACTGTTTATGCTTCTAATTACAAGTAAGAAGAGTAGAATGGTCACGACAAGGTATTTTTTTCTATTTACAAAACATATTATGATATTGTTAAATAAATTATGAACATGCACTTAATAAAAGACTTCTCCATTTAACAATGTTTTATCAAGAAATAGTTTTAAGTTAATTATTGAACATAAATTTTAAAATACTATTAACTTTTGAATTACTGTTACCTTGAACTTATAAATTGGATAGGGGAAAATGTTTTCATTCTTAATAAAAAAATCATGTGGCAATATGTTAATTATTGCCACAAATTGTATATTTTATCTTAGGCCTTTTCATTTTCAGACATTAATACAATCTTCCATTTATTTATTTGTAACCTCTGATAAAAAGATCATCTGATGATTTCCCGCGGGATAACTGAACATAACCTTAAACAAATATATACAACGTCATTATTGGCTCTTGAGAATTGTGTTCCTTGTTAAATACGTATGGAATTACATAAACATAAATAGATATGTTTATTTATATAAGAATCTCCACAAATCACAAGGTTTATTTTTCGTACAGCTTTTATATATGATTACAGGTCACATAAATTTTAAACAGTGTTCATAAGTTCATAAGGTCATACCAAGAAGGATATATCTCATGAATGTGAAGATCTGATATAAATCCCTTTACCTTTTGTTCATTCAAAGACAGCAGACATTATTATTCCAAACATTTTTATATGATAACACACACGAAGAAGTAATTCATGTAAAGTGATTTTTCATACCGCATCAATTAATACAAAAAATGTAATAACAAAAGAGTATGTGCTATTACAATGTGGACTACTTGTACGTTTGTTTATGTTGTGTTAAATCGATAATTTAGTCTTATTTACCAATCATTTGTCATTAATTTATAAACATTTTGTAAGTATCCGTGCTTTATCATTAAATAAATGTTTATATTGAAGAACAGTGTGAAAAGGGAAATATACAATGAATCAATGCACGTCATTTAGCGCGTGTATTGTGATGAAAAGCATAACGGTGTCGTAAATAAGATAGACATCGTAAATAGATTTTTAACAGAACACACTTTTATTTCTCTATCTTCCTAGACATTTTTTGCCACATACATTTTAAATGGTGTAAATTTTCCCAAGATTTTTAACTTTGTTTGATCGCATATTACCGATTATATATTTTTATATTTTAGAATTACAATATATTAGGTTTTTTCTTGAACTCAAGTTTCATTTTATAGAATAATTAACTGTATCTTAATTCTGTCAATAAATTCTACAAAACCAACAAACTCATTAACGTTAAATTGTAATGGTTATTTCTTAAAGCGTTGCTAGAATCATGATTGGAAGCATACAAAAAATGAAAGGTTATTTGCAATTTAAGAAATATATATTGGTTATCCATTGGTATTTCTTGTGCAAAGGAATACAAATGACGTTTTAGTATAGTAAATAAATCAGTTCGTTCTAAACATCATGACGTCAATCGAAAATAATTTAAGAACTAGTCTTATTCACACACAGATAATGGTGGCCGCTTAGTTCATCAGGCTTTCATTTTTTTACCGCCGAGTTGGTGAATCTGAACAAGAACAGTGGATTGGTCTGCAATGGGCACCTATTTCATAAGTTTCAATGGAATGTCCAATATTGATAACAAACAACAGCAGAAATGTATAATTTGGATATTTGTAAAACAGTTGAACATAGTTTGAATTCTCAGTGACTTAGCGACACCGTTTATATATAATTCATATCGTGGGTTGTTCTTATTTCTAGTACTATTTATTAGTTCATCAGAATTGGAGGTTCAGGGTGAGCTATTAGTATCAAAGGGGGATGCTCCGGCGACCGTCGTCATGCGGAAATAATCGTCTTCTTCTCTGAAACTGCTTGGTAGATTAACTTCAAATTTTGTCTGCAGTATATTTGTGACAGTCACACTTGAATTTGCTCATGCCATTTCATTTGACCCCTTTTAGGGATCAACAGAGCTAAAAATAGAAAAACAACCTTTAAACATCTACTACAGAACTAATTGATGATGATCACCAAATTTTGTCTGTAGCATTCTTGGGTAGTCTTTAATTAAGTTTGCTCATATCAATTTGATTGGCCCCATTTAAGCTAAAGCTTAAATGCCCCAGATCATAGCATTTCTTCAAGTTATTGTTTAAACATATTCTATGCTCAGATTTTATATTAGAAAATATTTGCAATGGATAATGTCCAACACTGAAAAGCAGTTGTTTCTGGTGCGCGACTCAGGGTCATCATGGCCGTCTTGTAATTTATTTTAATATTATGTATTGGTTTTACAAACTTTCCATTGTAGTCTTATTTTCTCTAGGTTTATGAATTATAATGCAATGTTAGGAACGTGCATGAAATAAAATGCATTTCAAAGCGGAGAATTATAAATACTTCTATGAAGGTTATAATGCGATATGCGAGACTATATTAAATTCAGTTTAGGATATTTATGGTATTAATCAGCCATGTTTAAGTCTTATCTGTGAGACATGCGCCAACAATGTAAAATGTTTAATTCCCTGAAGAATATATTACATTGGATTTCAAACGTCTTTAGAGCACGAGAAATTCAAATTATCAGTTTGAATTAAAATTGTTTTGTCCTTTAAATGGAGAATGCAATGCTTATTATCTTGCTTATAATAAAGAAGTTTAGCATTCGTTTAATTAAATAGAATTTTGCCAAGTGTGCAATTTTCATCTTATTGTTTTTGTTTTTATTGCTCTCGATTGATCTCAACTTGTCCTTGTCTATTTATTAATAATAAAAGCGGCCTTCTTGTAGGTACATTCAAACCCATTTCTGAGACGAATTGGTGGTGAAAAAAAAAA
>NW_026855082.1:0-57196 GCF_026571515.1 Ruditapes philippinarum
TTTTGCGCCTATTAAAATTATTTACCTTACACTTCTTCATAATGCATATATTATGCCTCATTGTTTTCATTTCGCCCCCACTTATTCACTCTTAAACAACCAAATAATAAGGGGTAAATATGTCATAATAACAACAAGTTTCCTAACCTTAAAAAATCTATGATTTTGGCTCTGTCTTTATCCATTCATTCCTGCCCAATGATCACAATATCACAATTATAAAATTTTGTGGTAGTTTAAACATTTTTGGCTTTTAATATTTATAATTATTTAGTGATTAATTCAGATAATGCACCGGCTTAAAATGGAATAGTGCAAATACCCAGCACTAGATTCAAAGATTAAGTGTTGTTGGAGTTGTTTATGTTTCTTGGGTTTTTTATTTATTTATTGTTGTTTTTTTTTCTGCGATAAAAAAAAATCAAAATATGTTTTGTGGTATCTTTTGTTTAAGGTTTATCCCGGTTTAAAGAATTGTTTTTTTAGAATAGTTCCCACAAAAATTTTAATGTGATTTAGACTTTCAAAGTTTCAAAATAATAAAAAAGAATTCCTTTTAAGGTAATCAGGTCAACTGATTTTTACATGTTAACTGATTTATATATTTTCAGTTTTTCCCATTCTGTTTTTCATTTTTTTTTAATAAGTATATTTCCAAAAATATTATCATTAGGGTTTTGAAGAGAAATACAATATTCCCCCCAAATGAAAAATTTTTTTGAGATGGAAGCTTTTTTTACCCAGTAAAAGATTCTTTAAACTTTTGGAAATTTATCAAGTAGTAATTAAGATGCTCTAAACCATTTTTAAAAACGTTAACTTAAAAATTCTATGTTTCCTATCTGATGAAGAAAACTGTTATAATTTTAAAGGGTTAATGTCCCTTTAAAACACTTTTTAAAAATTTTCTAAAATTAAATCGAGGGCCTACGATTAAAAACATTGCATTATTGTGATCATATAATAGCTAAATTTTAAACCCCCTTCAAGTTTTTATTAATGTTTCATTTTCCCCAGATTATAAAAAAACACTAAATTTAAAGGCCAAAAAAGAATAAACTTTTCTTCCTGATTTTTATCTTTTTTTTCACCCATACCCCTTTTGGCTTGGAACCCTTTTTCCCCTCGAAATAACCCTCTTTTTTCAACAGTATGCATAAAACCCCCCTGGGCTTTTGTAACCCGATCGAGCTCATTACCCTTTTTTTAACTAACCCCGTTACGGGGGAA
Source organism: Ruditapes philippinarum (assembly GCF_026571515.1). Lineage (NCBI taxonomy): Eukaryota > Metazoa > Mollusca > Bivalvia > Venerida > Veneridae > Ruditapes > Ruditapes philippinarum. The sequence continues at coordinate 1,231 of NW_026855082.1, forward strand.
AAAGCATAAAAGATGAGGGTACAGAAATATTAGGATAATGATTTTGGGGTTACTTATTTGGTATTTTTCCGTTTTAGTATTTTCATATTACGCTTTATTTTTTACTTTTACATAAAAGTTTAATATTTTTACCCATAAAATTTAACAATGTTTGAAAAATCAAATATTCATTATACACTATTTGAAAATAAGTTGTAGGCTTCGTATTAGGTTTTAGTAGTGGATATTGTGGGAGAAAATAATATAAAAATGCTTAGAAAAGCAGAGATGAGCGTTAAATAAGAAAGTATTGAAGTTTGATAAGTGAGTAATAATTTGGTGGCGTAATAGGGAGGCAAAAAGAGTTGAAAATTCAACGAGACGAGAAAGTCTGTCAACGGGAAACAATTGTTGTCACATGAAAAAATTAGCGTGGATTCTGATTGAAAATACCCTTTAATGTGGGAAATAATTATGCAACATGAATTCCTTTTTGTTAACCGAAGATAAAAAGGCCAAAAGAGCCAAACTAGCTATGCGGATTAAAAAATTACTGATGCTGTTTACCTGAATTCACTACTTCGACAGGGTCTTCAAAACAAAATCAGGTTAACAACAAAGTCAATTATATTAATTCATTTTATATATATTTGGAAACTAATTTGATTTTTTTCCTTTGTGTTGATTCCATGTCCACAGTGAGCGCCCACAAGTGAGGGAGCGTGACAAATTGAGTGCACCTGTCGCTATAGTGTCCCGTAGTCAGTTTAAAAAATTCAGCTGATATGACTCTGGGGGAATTCCAAAAAACACTGAAGCCAAACCCGGCTGCTTGTGTGTTCCTTGTGAAAGAATATGAGTTTCGGGATCTACCATAATCTGAAAAAAATGAACTGTTCATAGAAACAGACTAATAAGAAACGGATAAATGTCCATAAAGAATACAGTTTAAACCTGTGATACGGAATCCAGAGGAAATACCAAAACAGGCGCTCGTATACAGGTTTTTTTATTTGGAGGGTACTTTTTGCTTATTTAAATCAAAAAGTTTGTGAAGGGTGGCCTTTATTTACAGGCTGGTCTTTATTTGGATGTAATTTTGTCATTTTGAACGTTTGACAAAGAAGTGGTCTTTATCAAAAGAGTGGTCCCTTATTTGGGAGGTGTTCTTAAACACATGTTTTGGGTGAAAGTGATTTACCATATCAACTGAAAAAGCAAAATAAAAGCGAAGCATGTCTTGAAAATTGTGTTTGTTCATGAAACTGTTTATATCACAAAAAATATAATATTAAAGAAAAATGCGTGGAAAGTAACGACATTTTTGACCTCATTTATCGCAAAATGACGTTGATCCAATAAGGGCTCTTTTTGCGTGGCCGGTCACATGTATAATTTCAAAAAAAGTGTTTAGACAACCGTTTTATGAAGAAGCGTACTCTCATTTAGATTAAATTTGGTAGAATTCCAAAGGTCTTACCCGTTTTGGTATTAAAAGATAACGTTAGTCTTGCATCGCATTAGGATCAGGTTTTGTAAGACGCGATCCTCCAATTGCACATAATCAAGTTCATTGGACCGCAACAATACATTGTGCCTGTTAAAAAAAAGGGAATTAGATAATCATTGTTATTACAAGTAAAAAAAAGAAAAATGACCGCGTTGATAAAAAAAAATAGTGCGTTTTGCGACCAGCATGGATCCAGACCCGCCGCGCATAGCAAGTCTGATCAGGGTCCCTGCTGTTCGTATTTTTGCTAAGCGAAAGCATGGATCCCGATCAGAGCGCGGGTAATAATTTTATTCACCTATGTAGATGTCGTATTATGGGTTATACGCCGAAATGAAAGTGTTTGCGTATAAAGCACTTGACATTGTATGATTTTGGGTTTTTTTAAAGTATCGTTGTTAAGTCATAAGTGTCGTAGTCGTTTTTTTAAAAGTCGTAACCTTTTCCCCAAAATTTTTAGTCTTTGTACTTAAAACCCCGTAAGTTGAAGCTGTATTGGTTATCGTATATGTCTAGAATATTGTGGCCGCCGTCATGTCGTAGTATTAAACGAATAGTCGTCGTGAAAGTAATGATCGAAGTCTTGGCTGTAGCAATCGACAAGTCGTAGTCGTTTCGTAGATCTTGGCAAAGTCTTAAAAGTCGTAATCGTAATAGTCGTAGTGTCAGTCGCAGTATGGTTGCATTAAGGTTCCGATATCGCTTTGAAATTCGTTCTCGTTGCTGAAGTCGTATACGTCCAAATGGTCCTTGTTGAACGTCTTTATCCTCCGGGTAGAGTCGTACTTGTAGTTTTATTCGTACTCGAAAAATGGTGCAGTTTGTGGCGAAATTCGAAAAAATCGTAGGTAGTCGTTAAGTTGTGCCGTTTATCGTAATCATAGCTGACTCGTAGCATATGTGAAGAAGACGTAGTCGTGGTGTGATCGAAGTCGTAGTGATAGGAGCCAAATAAAAAGTCGCAAAAAATATAGACGTGGTCTTTGTCATTGGTCGTGGTCCGAAGTTGTTCGGAGATACAAGTTTGTCATCTAAAAAAATGAGCTATAGTATAACGTAAATGTTACAGCAAAACGTAAGCTGCTTTCAGTGTACGCTGTATACAGCTGAAAATGTTTTTTTTGTATTAAAATTAAACATATTTTAATATCAGTATCTTACTTAAGGCCATCATTATTGAACACAAATGAAATAAAAAAATTAAAATTTAATTGCAAATGGGGGAAAAAGCAGAGCGATCATATTTATTATTTTCCTTTTTATATTTCGCCCAAATACTTTTTATTTCCCTTTTTTTAAGTTAACCCTTTGGGATTAACAACAACAAAATTTTTTAAAAAATTCTAAAAATTCAATTTATTGGGTTTGATTTTTAAATTTATGCCCCCCAAAATGCGGTCGTTGTCTGATGTTAGAATTTCCCAAGTACTTTTAAGCACTGTGGGTCAATATTTGAACCCAAAGTGCGTAAAGCGGACCCCCAAGTACCGTAAGCGCACTTTGGGGTCCGACACCCCAAAGATGCGTTTGACCAAAAGTGCGGTGTTACAAGTTGTAATGAATCGTTAGATTAAGAAAGTGTTTTACTAAAAAGTAATTGGGATGAGGAAGGCGTAATGTGATAAAGTTATGAACGTCAAATGATCTAAAAATTTCCAAATGAAAAGTTTTCTTTGTTGTTGTTGTTGTTTTTAGTTGTTGTTAATTTCAACAAGGAAAGATCGCTGTTTTTTTTTTCGATGAACGATATTACTTAGAATCCAGAGAGCATTTCTCGTTCAAAATATCACTTCATTCATTTCTGGTTGCTTCATCATAAGACAAAGTCTCAAAGTATAACAGTTTGATCATAGGTACAGCATAGTCACGTGGTTAATAACCAAACCCAGATTAAATTACAGATGAACATCATGGTTCTGTATGCCAAACATGTCACTAGTAAATTGATTGTAATTGCAATAAAATATTGACTAAATTGGTCTAAATTTGTATTTATACAATTAAATTTTAATGTCACGGGTTCACTCGTCGGTAGAGATCTCATATCTCGCAGCTAATAAGCTGGTCTGTGAAATACACCTGTCTGATGGACATGGGTCCTTTGGAAGGATTGAAACTCTGTAAACAAAGATATATCAAAGATACATAAACATAATTTATTTGTTGTTTTACAAAATATATCTGTGTACTATACACAGATAATGGTTAATGCAATGAAGCATTGCAATTGTGTTCAATGTTAACGGGTCACATGTTAGAAAGAAAGCGATTTATTGTTATGTAATAGATTATGAAGATTAAATAAGTATATAATGGGACGGATAATCCGACGATTGTGTAGGAGGTATACAGGTAATGCACGATGTAAAGTAATCTAGTATATGCGTAATGAGCTTATAAAGAGAGTAATAATCTGAATGAGGCGTAATGGTGATATACTGATTATGAAACGTTATGAGCTAGATAAGGCGTAATGAGGTACATAAGGCGTAATGAGCAAAAATATTGTAATTTAGTAAAAAGAACACATTATTAAACCCATATTCCATGCATAATAAAAAAATACAAAACTAAAAACTATAGTACAGACTCTGCACAAAAGCACCGTTTTGGAGACAAAGATTTTTGTTGCTGGGCATACTAAATGAGATGAACGTCATAACTGAAACTGTTCTAGTAAATCAAATCAAATTGCAATGTTTACACGTATTGAGTGTAGTATTGATATTTCAATTGATTTCATTTTGTTTATTTCAAAGAAATATTTTTTATAATTTAAAAGCTTATCTTTACCGCCTAATTTTACTGCTTAAATGACGTGAAAACACGTTGATGAGGCGTAATGAATGCAGCGTAATGGGTGGATGGATGTTTAAGTCTGTATTTTTTTTTAGGAGACAAAATAATTTTGATGCGAAAAGGGGTAATAAATGACCGGGAATGAATAATGATTGAAATGGGGGAGAGAACATTTTAAAAAAAGAAGCGTAATGAGGCTACTTTGATGTGAATTAGTCAGAAAATATTTTAATATGGCACACGCAATGACATTGTCTTAAATTCTCAATGAACATTGACCTATTCCCATGGTCTGCTCACCCGGCGTTAGTTACAAATCAAATATTTTTTCAAAAAATTTGGCCTATATAATATTTATATTAAGATTTCTTTTATAAGGCCCCCCCAAAGGGCCCTTTTGTCAGTTAAGACGAAACGGGTAGAAAAAAAAGTTTTTTTTAAGGAAAAGTACGAAAGGGCTGTTCAAAAAAATTTTTTGGACTTTTCGGGGTCTTACTGGGTTTACATCTTTTAATTTGGGGTATATTTAAATTTTTTAAGAAAAAATATTTTAAAATATGTCTTCCAAAAACAGTTAAAAAATCAATACAAATGTTTCCAAAAAAAACGATTTGTAACAGTTACAAATCAACCCAAGGGGTGGGACAATCCGGCGCCGCTGGGTTTTGAAAACAAAATGACGTTTCGGACCCTCGGGAATATAAATGAAAATTTTACCAGCGTCATTGTTTCTTGAAAGTACTCTTTTTTTAGTGTTCAAATTATCTGCGGATCATATACCAAAACCATTTTTCTGTTTGTGATGATGACCTGAGGTATAAAGTGATCATCTTTTTGCTCCATTCTCCGTATAAAGGTCCCGAGTGCCGCATTTACTTCCGCTCTTTATTGGGATTTTTGAAGTAATTTCCGACACTTAACGGACAGTGTTATTTAAATTAATTCAATTAATACATTAATAGTATTCAATTTGAAACCGCCCTCGTTCCGATCTTTAAACAAAATGATTATCAATGATAGAGAAAAAATATTTTATCAACTGACAATTATCCTATGCGGTAAATCTACTACTGACCACCGGCTAGCATTAATTATCAAACAGACCTGGGTAAATACACGTAAAACAAAAAATAATAAACTACAATTATTTATTGTAAAAAACGCCTTTTATCCTGAGAATGAAATAAAATATTGGTTTTTAAATTTAAATTAAAGTTTTTTTAAATTTAATGCATAGACCCGAGGCCCGAAATTAAACATGTCGGACAAACTTTGCCCAAAACTTTTTTATAAAAAGTCTTTAAAATTCAATTGACGTTAACCCAAAATCCAAAAATTTTCCGCTTAAAAATATCCGTCACCCCTTTCTGTCTGGGGGAGCAAAATTAAATTTTCCCATTGAATCGCTTTCGCGAACCCCGAAAAACCCAAAGGGGAAATTGCTCGCCAACTCAAAATTTTTCTTTTTTAATTTAATCCCTTTAAAAAAGTTTTAAATGAAATAAAACCCACATTTATTGGGGGAAGAATTTCCGAAAAAAGCCCCAATTTCTATTTTTTTAAAAGGGGTTTTAAAACTTCCCCCAAATTACCCGTCGTCTACTGCCTGCTCAAACCATGTTTGTTCAGTTATCTTTAACGTCCCAAACGAAACGTCAAATTTTTCAGATTTATGTCCATTTAAATATCGATAGATGATTATTTGTATTTTACTTCAATAAAACCAATCCATTCAGTTTGTTTCAACATTTTGTTTATATTTTTAAAAATTTATAATGAAAATTTCGGCGTGCGCCGATTTGTTGCGTTGCCATGGTTATTTAAAGTGCACCATAATTAGTAAAGGAAATAAAGTAATCAATAAAAGTAAAAATCTTAATTTTAGAAAATAAAAGACACTCTTTCGATTCATATCCACTAACGGATGTTTTTTATGAACCAAGTAAAAAAAATTGGACAGCAAAAATCCACGAACTTTTTTGAACATACCTCGTATGTGGAAATTTTCTGATTATTTCGTAATCGTGTTTGTATACATGAATAGAATGGACGTCGAAAACGACAATGGATTGAAAATATGGGCATTTTGTGAAACTTTTTTCTCATTTCTTCATATTTGAGGGATTTTAATGATAAATAAAAAGCTTTAACAGCTTGGATTGATCCTTTTAAATGGCGACGAAAAGGAGATAACTGTGATCTGGTCGTTTCTTGCAGCAGTGTTCTTTGTTTGTTCGGCATGATGTTTTTGTTCTGTTGGAGACCGTAAATAGTCTTATTATAGTATATAGCCTATATAAAACATAAAAAAGTTTGTTTCAAGCACATGTGGCCAAGATGCATGCGGATTGTAACCTGAGTATTCGAAGCAGTTCACGCCCCCTGACTGGAAAGACAAGGTTCTGTCTGCTTTTGTACAACAGTCTGAAATGTAATACAAGATAGAAATTAAAACATTTAACAAGTGCAATTATGATCAGACGTAAAATGCTATGAAGCGATCTTATAATGAGTGAAAGTGATGTTTGTGACGTAGTATTAGTGAAAAAAATATGCAAAGATGTGATAGTAAGGAGGAGTAATGATGATGATGAAGCTAAAGATAATGGGATATAATGAATTTAATGAGAGACGTGTAAAGAAAAGACAAAAATGAGGTAGGTGATATGTTATAATCTAGTTAAGATAAAGCGCATAGTAATATCAATTTGATAAATAATTTAGTCAAAGTATACATTATCAGTTATTTTACTCAATTTGCTTAAAATACCCTTTTCACTGCGCTTTATAATTACCCCATCTCGCATATTATGTTCTGCTTACGCCTCATTACAAATACTATCTTTATTATTTGTTTAATAAATGCTAAGAACAGTATGATGTTGGTGGTAATTATTCAAGAAAAATATTCACAACATTGCGTTCTGATGGAAAGATGAAGATAAAATTGGCGTTATGGTAATTCATAATGGTAATTGGGCGTAATGTTTGACATTGCGTTATGAAATAGGTGTAATGGTAATAAGGCGTAATAGTGACATGGCGTTATGAAAAGGCGTAATAGTAATAAGGCGTTATGGTGACATGGCGTTATGAAAAGGCGTTATGGTAATTCAAGGCGTAATGTTGACATGGCGTTATGACAAGGTGTTATAGTAATTAGGCGTAATGTTTGACATGGCGTTATGAAAAGGTGTAATAGTAATAAGGCGTAATGTTGACAGGGCGTTATGAAAAGGTGTAATAGTTATTAGGCGTAATGTTGACATGGCGTTATGAATAGGCGTAATGTTGACATGCGTTGCGTTTATGAAAAAGGCGTAATGGTAATAAGGCGTAATGGTGACATGGCGTTATATGATAAGGCGTAATGACGAGAATGATAGTTAATACAGAAATGATTTATTTCGATTGAATCAGTGTAATGATAATAAAAGCGTATTGATAATCAAGCGAAATCGGACGTAATGATAATCAGGCGTAATGATAATCAGGCGTTATGATAATCAGATGTAACGATAATTAGGTGTAATGATTGATCAATTGTAATGATAACCAAGCGTTATGATAACTAGCCGTAATTGATAATCAGTCGTAATGATAAATCCTGCGTAATGATGATTAGTCGTAATGATCAACAAGCGTAATGAAAATCAGGTGTAAATTATAATCAGGCGTAATGATAATTAGGCGTAATGATAATCAGGCGTAATGATAATCAGGCGTTATGATAATCAGGCGTTATGATAATCAGATGTAATGATAATTAGGTGTAATGATGATCAATTGTAATGATAACCAAGCGTAGTGATAACTAGCCGTAATGATAATCAGTCGTAATGATAATCCTGCGTAATGATGATTAGTCGTAATGATAAACAAGCGTAATGAAAATCAGGTGTAATTATAATCAGGCGTAATGATAATTAGGCGTAATGATAATCAGGCGTAATGATAATCAGGCGTAATGATTATAAGGTGTAATGATAATTAGGCGTAATGATAATTAGGTGTAATGGTAATCAAGCGTAATGATAATCAGCTGTAATGATAATCAGGTGTAATGATAATTAGATGAACTGATAATCAATCGTTATGATAATCAGTCGATATGATAGGCGTAATGGTTGTTAGGGTGTGAGGATAACACGTTATTATATATGTTAGGTTTATGACATAATTGAATCAGTGGAACGTGCTTGTCAAGAAACAGTTACCCAAGTTGTCAAAGTTAAAGGAATTTCAACCAGTGACAAACTTTATACTTTGATTTTGATATTCCAAACATAATACATTGTCAGGAGAAAGAAATATTCAGACATTTAGCCACTGAACATTTAGGCATTAGTACACACTTTTTTATGTTAAATTATGCCTCAATTGTGGTCTAGTCTATGCTCATTAAGCATCTGCTGTTAATGTTTTTTTCTAATAATTTAGCGTTATCTATATATTAACGTTCTGGTTGAGACTTAGACATTTCAGAAATGATAAAAATGATGATGATGAGATTTTTGTTCCCCATAGAGGTGTTGCGAAAGTATTGTATAGAAACGAGCATTTAATAAAAATCGTTTAATCTTTGTCTGAAGAACATGTTTTAAAGTAAATTGTGCGACAATGCCTGTTCATCGTAACGCCTATTCATTATTACACCTTGTTATAAGGTAACATAAAAACTCACTATCACGCCTCTTTTCTCACATTATTATTTTCTACATATGAGCCGCGTCACGACAAAACCAACATAATGAGTTTGCGACCAGCATGGATCAAGACCAGCCTGCGCATCCGCGCAGTCTAATCAGGATCCATGCTGTTCGCTATCAGTTTCTCTACTTGTAATAGGGTTTGTAAGCGAACAGCATGGATCCTGATCAGACTGCGCGGATGCGCAGGCTGGTCTGGATCCATGCTGGTCGCAAACGCATTACGTTGGTTTTGTCGTGACGCGCTCATATATTACATTTGAGGATATGAGACCACTTTCTTCAATAACCATTATTTCTCATTGATTTCTCCTTTATTTCTTACTTTACGCTTATTATACGCGATTATACTTTATATAATTACCAATTTTTCTCTTTACTCATTACTCTTATAAATCAACACATTTTGCCTCATTATTCACGTTTACAATATTTACTCAATAATACACCAAAGTAGTTGCCATTTTGCATAATATTTCACTATTATGTCTCTTTAATTCACCCCATTATTCCACATTTTTTCCTTATTTGTATAAGGGGGGGGGGAGGCATTTCGCTTTAAGTGTTTTAATTGCACCTCATATTATACCTCCTGATTCGCTTTTGTAACTCTTACTCACAATAAAGCTTATATTCCTACCATTGTGCCTCATCAATATAATGCCTTATTATTACCACACCTAAAACTTATCAGTGTCACCTCATTATTAAACCTATCATCAAACATTTTATGTTATTTCCTAATTCGCTACGCTCAAACGTAAATAAATTATTTGTCCCATAATAAAGGCAATCGAAGGAAGAAAGAACAACACATACATAAATTCACATTTAGGATTTGTTATCTGTATTCCCGTATATCTACATCACTAATACATGTTCTTAGAAACAGCATACATTACATTAACATCTCAACAATTCATAAATCGGTGTAATCTGAAATGACATTCTTGACAATAATCTCATATCTTTATTATGTACATCAACATGGAAAACACACAGTTCTAAACGTACTTTCCCCGTCAGTATGCTGCGAGTCGGCTGCGCAACCCTACTCCATCGTGGGAGGGGGACGTAGTAGGAAACCAAAACTCAATACCACCTTCCGTATACAACATTAAGCGCTTTTTTCAGGTAACAAGCTGAGGGCGGCTTGAAGTTAAGCTCACTCATTCCGCTTGTGTATTTATCATTACGTGTTATTATCAGTACGCTTTTTATTTATATTACGCCACTTTATTCCTTTCACGCCCATCTATTTACCATTACACTTCATTATATATATCGCGCCTATTTATTTGTCGTTCCACTTCATAACTCATTATTACTCCCTTTTATTCATATTACGCAACTTAATTTCTTTTACGCCTATTTATTCACCATTACGCTTCATTATTTATATTACGCCTCATTATTTGTCATTCCCCTTCATAACTCATTATTATGCCCTTTCATTCATATTACGGCACTTAAGTCCTTTTGCGCCTATTTATTTAAAATTACGCTTCATTATATATATATTATGCCTCATTATCTGTCATTCCGCTTCTTAATTCGCCTTTTATTCATATTACGCCACTTAGGTCCTTTTGTGCCTTTTTATTTACCTTTACAATTCATTATATATATAATTCCTCATTATTTTCATTCCCCTACTCAACTCATTATTACTCCCTTTTATTCATCTTACGCCACTTAATTTCTTTTACGCGTATTTATTTACCATTACGCTTCATTATTTATATCACGCCTCATTATTTGTCATTCCCCTTCATAACTCATTAGTATGCCCTTTTATTCATATTACGCCACTTCAGTCCTTTTGCGCCTATTTATTTACCATTACGCTTATTTATATATATTATGCCTCATTATGCCTCATTATCTGTCATTCCACTTCTTAAATCATTATTACTCCCTTTTATCTATATTACGCCACTTTATTCCTTTTACGCCTATTTATTTACCATAACGCTTGTTTATATATATTATGCCTCAATATCTGTCATTCGCTTCTTAAATCATTATTACTCCATTTTATCTATATTACGCCACTTTATTCCTTTTACGCCTATTTATTTACCATAACGCTTCTTTATATATATTATGCCTCATTATCTGTCATTCCGGTTCTTAACTCATTATTAACTTCCCTTTTTTTAATTTATATTACGCGCAAACTTTAATCCTTTTACGTCTATTTAAATTTACCATTACGCTTCATTATTTATATTTGCCTCTTTAATCATCATCAGCTTCATTAAATCATTTTTACTCCCCTTTTATGCTACATTAGCCACTTTTATTCCTTTTACGACCTATTTATTTAGCCATTAGGCTTCAGTATTTATATCACGCCTTCATTATTTGTCATTCCCCTTCCAAAACTCATTAGAAATGCCCTTTTATTCATATTACGTCCAAACTTCCCAGTCCTTTTGCGGCTATTTGATTGTACGCATTAAGCTTATTTATATATATTATGCCCTCAAATTATCTGTCATTTCGCACTTCTTAATTTATTCATTATTATCCTTTTATCTATATTACGCCACTTTATTCCTTTTACGCGGCGCCTATTTATTTTACCTTTTACGCTTTTCTTTATTATTTTTGACTCATTATTTTGTATTCCGCTTCTCTTAACTCATTATTACTCCCTTTTATTTATATTACGCCACTTTATTCCTTTTACGCCTTTTTTTATTTACCATTAGGCTTCATTATATATATTATGCCTCATTATCAGTCATCCGCTTCTTAAATCATTATTACTGCCTTTTATATATATTACGCCACTTTATTCCTTTTACGCCTATTTATTTACCATTACACTTCATTATATATATTATGCCTCATTATCTGTCATTCCGCTTCTTAAATCATTATTACTCCCTTTTATCTATATTACGCCACTTTATTCCTTTTACGCCTATTTATTTACCATTACGCTTCATTATATATATTATGCCTCATTATCTGTCATTCCGCTTCTTAACTCATTATTACTCCCTTTTATTTATATTACGCCACTTTATTCCTTTTACGCCTATTTATTTACCATTACGCTTCATTATATATATTATGCCTCATTATCAGTCATCCCGCTTCTTAAATCATTATTACTCCCTTTTATCTACATTACGCCACTTTATTCCTTTTACGCCTATTTATTTACCATAACGCTTCTTTATATATATTATGCCTCATTATCTGTCATTCCGCTTCTTAAATCATTATTACTCCCTTTTATCTTTATTACGCCACTTTATTCCTTTTACGCCTATTTATTTACTTTTACGCTTCTTTATTTATATTACGCCTCATTATCTGTAATTCCGCTTCTTTACTCATTATTACGCCCTTTTATTCATATTACGGCACTTAAGTCCTTTTGCGCCTATTTATTTACCTTACACTTCATAATGCATATATTATGCCTCATTATTTTCATTCCCCCACTTATTCACTCTTAAACACCAAATAATAAGGGGTAAATATGTCATAATAACAACAATTTTCCTAACCTTAAAAAATCTATGATTTGGCTCTGTCTTTATCCATTCATTCAGCCCAATATCACAATATCACAATATATATTTTGTGGTAGTTTAAACATTTTGGCTTTTACATATTTATAATTAATTTAGATGATTAATTCAGATAATGCACCGGCTTAAATGAATAAGTGCAATACAGCACTAGATTCAAGATTAAGTGTTGTTGGAATTGTTTATGTTTCTTGGGTTTTTTATTTATTTATTGTTGTTTTTTTTTCTCGATAAAAAAAATCAAATATGTCTTTGTGGTATCTTTTGTGATTAAGGATTATGCTCGGTTACCAAGAATGTGTGTTTTAGAATCAGCTTCCACACAAAGTTTATGTGATATCTAGACTTTAAGTAAGAGTTCAAAATCAATATAAAGAATTCCTTTTTAAGGTCAATGCAGGTCTAACTGACTTTTACATGTCTAACTGACTTTATATATGTTTCAGATTTCTACCATTCTGTTTTTCATTTATTTTAATCATAGTATAGTTTACCAAAATATATATCAGTTATGGTTTGAAGAGCAATACAATATTCGCCCAAATGTAAATTTGTTTGAGATGGAAGCATTTTTTACCCACAGTAAAAGATTCATTAAACTATTGCAATTATCAAGTAGTAGCATCTAAGATGCTCTAAAACCATTATTTAAACGTTAACGTTATAATACTCATGTTTGCCCTATCTGATGAAAGAAAACTGTTATAATTTCTGAAGTGTAATGTGCCTTTATACACATTTTCAAAATTTTCATGAAAATTAACATCTGAGGGCCTACTGCATTCAAACATTGCTATTATTGTGATCATCATAAGTATGCTAAATTTGAAACCTCCTTCAAGTTTTTATTAATGTTTGCATTTTCCGAGATTATCAAAGAACACTAAATGTTAAGGACCAAAATGAATAAACTTTTCTTCCTGATTTCATCTTTTTTATCTACCTATACCCTATGTGGCTTGGAACACCATTTTCACCTCGAAATAACGCCTCTTTTTCACACAGTATGCTATAAACCTCCCTGGTCTTAGTGAACCCGATCGAGCTCATTACGCCTTTTTCTAACTAACCACGTTACCGAGGAAAATGCATAATGATGAGGCGTAACGAGAAATATTAGGAGTAATGATGTGGCGTTACTTGTTATGGTATTTCACCGTCTTTACGTATTGTCATCATTACGCTTCATTACTTTACTTTGACATAATAGTTTAATATTTCTTTACCATAACAATTTAACAATGTTTGCAAATCAAAATATTCATTATACACTATTTGAAATAAGTTGTAGGCATTCTGTATTAGGTCTTTAGTAGTCGGATATTGTCGAGGAGAAAATAATATAAAAATGCTTTAGAAAACGCAGAGATAGAGCGTTAAATAAAGAAAGTCATTGAAGTATTGATAAGTAGACGTAATAATTATGTGGCGTAATAGGGAGGCAAAAAGAGTTGAAAATTCAACGAGACGAAGTCTGTCAACGGAAACATTTCGTTGTCACATGAAATATACGTGGATTCTGGCTTAGAAAATACTTTATGTGAGAAATATTACTGCAACATGAATTCCTTATTAAATTTGTTAACCCAAAGAGCCTAAACTGCTAAGAAAATGCTCAGAATGATTCCGGATTACAAAAAAAGTACTTTAGCTGTTTACCTTTAAAATTTACTAAATTCGACCCGGGGCTTCAAAATAAAATCAGTTTTTAAACCAAAAATGTAAATTTAACAAAATAAAATTTTATTTTAAACATTTTTTTATATTAAAGGGAAAAAAACATTTGATTTTTTTTTGTGCTCCACAGTGAAACGCCCCAAAAAGTGACGGTGAGTGTGACAAATTTGCGGGGGCACCCCGTTCGCTTTTGTTTTTCCGTATCCCTTTCAGAAGTTGAGTTTTAAAAAAAATATCCCGCTGTTTAAAACTCTGGGGGAAAATTTAAATTGGGAATGAAACAAACCCGGGGCTGTGTGTTCCTTGTGAAAGAATATGAGTTTCGGGATCTACCATACATCTGGAAAAAATGAAACTGTTCATAGAAACAGACATAATAAGAAACGGACAATGTCCATAAAGAATACAGTTAAACCTGTGAACACAGGAACTCCAGAGGAACCAAACACTGCCTTAAACACAGGTTGTCTTTACTTGGAGGTACTTTATTCTATCTAATCAATGAAGGTTTTCGAAAGGTGGCCTTTATTTACAGGGTAGTCTTTATTTGGATGTCACTTTGAACGTTTGTCAAAGAGTGGTCTTTATCAAAAGAGTGGTCCTTATTTGGGAGGTGTTCTTAAACACATGTTCGGGTGAATGTGATTTATCATATCAACTGAAAAAGCAAATAAAAAGCGAAGCATGTCTTGAAAAATTGTGTTTGTTCATGAAACTGTTTATATCACAAAGAATATAATATTAAAGAAAAATGCGCCGAAAGTAACGACATTTTTGACGTCATTTATCGCTGAATGACGTTGACTCCAATAAGGGCTCTTTTTGCGTGGCCGGTCACATGTATAATTCAAAAAGTGTTCAGACAACCTTTTATGAAGAAGCGTACTCTCATTAAGATTAAATTTTGTAGAATTTCAAAGGTCTTACCCGTTTTGTATTAAAGGATACGTTAGTCTTGCATCCGCATTAGGATCAGGTTTTGTGTAACATATATGAAGACGCATCTTCACCTGGACATCATCAGAGTTCGTTGTAACCGCAACATACACATTGTCGCCTATATGAAACAAAGAACGCAGATAATCACTTGTATATTACAAGTAAATCAAAGAAATATGAGAGCCAACATAGTGCGTTTGCGACCAGCATGGATACAGACCAGTCGCGCATTCGCGCAGTCTGATCAGGATCCATGCTGTTCGCTATCAGTTTCTCTACTTGTAATAGACTTGGTAAGCGAACAACATGGATCCTGATCAGACTGCACGGATGCACAGGCTGGTCTGGATCCATGCTGGTCGCAAACGCATTACGTTGGTTTTGTCATGACGCGGCTCATATTATATTAAAACCTTGTACATTAAATCTAACAAAGGGGGTATATTCCTGAAGGGCATTGAAAACAAAAAATGAAAATATTAAATTTGCAGACTCTATTTGTTTTTCTTTTAGACAATAACAAGTGTTACATCCCTGACGCCCCATAGCACCGGCTTCTGCAATATTTATTTGTAATACTTTAAAGTTTTAAAATCCATTGACTCATAAAACACTTCACTCCGGAGGTCTGGCTCGAAAGACTAAAACATTACTAATTTTAGTCGTTGAACCAATGATAACACTCGAAATACATTGAAGCTGATATTGTTGTTATTGTTCTTGTTGTTGTCATATACACAATGAAAATCGTACACATCTATATATATATAAATTAAAAAAGAAACACTGACAAACATACCAGTTTTAAGTGATATAGGATTCCCGAAGATTTGTTTGTAGAACCGTCTGTGAAAAACTTCACATCCGATTTGTGATGTGATGATGAACTAACATGTTGGTTTTCATTGATGATAGTTCTGTTCGGATGAAAGTTGAAAGAATCCTAGTTGAAAACGTATACAGCTTATACAAAGATCTATATTAATTAGTTAGTTTAAACATATTTATTTAGCTCGATTATGAAACGAGTTTTTGCAACTCATATAAATCACTTTCTAGTCCACTTCCTGGTACTCCACTTCCTGGTTCTAGTGTAATATGAGAAAAAAAGATCGTGACTTGAGTAGGGCTCGGACACATGATCCCTGGGTTGAGGGACAGACACCTTATAATAAACCACTAGGCAGGCGCTCCTCTTGTTAGTTTCTCGTTAATTGACGACGTTAGCTTACGTAAGCTGTAAACGTTGGGAATGTGCATCCAATTTCGAAAATGTATTTTGGTCGTCGTCGTTATCGTCGAAGCTGAAGGTGTAGTCGTGGTTGTAGTTATAATCGTCAGTCAGTCAAAATTGTCGTCATCATTGCAGTTGTTTCCGTACTTGTCGCAGTTTTAGCTGAAGTCACTGAAGTTGAAGAGGAAGTCGCCGAAGGTGTCGTTGTGAAAGCAATTATGGTTACCGTAGTAATCTTGGTCGTAGATGATGTCGAATCAGTATTCGTAAAAGTACTAGTCGTAGTTGCAATTTCAAAATTAGATACATGTACAAATGTGTAGCAGTCGTATTCGATGTCGCTGAAGCGTTGATCGTACTCGCAGTCGTAGATGCAATCATAATCGTATTCACCCATTTGTAGTCGTAGATGTCATAGTAATGGTTATAGTCGCCGAAGCTGAAAGTGTTGGCGTCATAACAGCACTTGACATTGTATGACTTCGTGGTCTTTACCAAAGTAGTCGTTGTCTAAGTCATAAGATCGTCGTAGTCGTAGTTTTTAAAGTCGTAACCGTACTCGAAATATTTTAGTCTTTGTACCTGTAATCGCCCTGTAAGTTGAAGCTGTATTGGTTATCGTATATGTCTAGAATACTTGTGGCCGCCGTCATTGTCGTAGTATTAAACGACTAGTCGTCGTGAAAGTAATGATCGAAGTCTTGGCTGTAGCAATCGACAAGTCGTAGTCGTTGTCGTAGATCTTGGCAAAGTCTTAAAAGTCGTAATCGTAATAGTCGTAGTAGTCAGTCGCAGTCATGGTTGCAGTTAAGTTGCCGACCTATCCTTTGAATTCGTTCTCGTTGCTGAAGTCGTATACGTCAAAGTCGTTTCTATGTTGAAGTCGTCTTTATCCTCCGGGTCAGAGTCGTACTTGTAGTTATATCATTCGTACTCGAAGAAATGGTCGCAGTTTGTGGCGAATTCGTAAAAATCGTAGGTAGTCGTATAAGTTGTAGCCGTTATCGTAGTCATAGCTGTACTCGTAGTCATTGATGGTGTAGAAGACGTAGTCGCGGTCGTGATCGAAGTCGTAGTGATAGGAGCCGAATTAAAAGTCGCAAAAATATAGACTTGGTCTTTATCATTGTCGTGATCGATCACAAGTTTAGTCATCTAACAAAATGAGCTACTAGTATATACGATAATATGCAGCATCTTGGCGTATACAGCTTACACCGAAAACAGTTAGCTGTATACGCCAAGATGCTGTAAATGTTATTTATTGTATTCATATCAAACATATTTATATATACATGTATCTTACACTAAGGCCATCATTCTATGACACACATAATGAAATATAAAAATATAATTAATTGCAAATTTGGAAATAAGCAGAGCGATCATCTGTTATAATTGTTATCCTCTTTATATATTTCGCCAAGTACTTCATTGTTTTAAGTTAACCCTTAACATATTACTTTAAAATATTACTAAAAATTCATTTTTACTGGTTAGATTTGTATGACCCCAAAGTGCAGTCGTTTGTCTGATGTTAGAAATTGCGTATGTACCTGTGTAACCCACTTTGGGGTTTTAAAATTTGAACACAAAGTGCGTAACGCACGATAGAATCCGACCCTAAAGTGCGTTTGACCCCAAAGTGCAGTGTTACAAGGCATAATGATAAATCGTTAGATTAAGAAAGTGTTTTACTAAAAAAATAATTGGGATGAGGAAGGCGTAATGATGATAAAGTTATGAAACGTCAAATGATCTCAATTTTACAAATGAAAAGTTTTCTTTGTTGATGTTTTTAGTTGTTGTTAATTTCAACAAGGAAAGTTCACTGTTGTTTTTTTTTCGATTATGGATATTACTAAGAATCCAGAGAGCATTTCTCGTTCAAAATATCACTTCATTATTGCCTGCATGCATTTCTGCTTCATTATAAGACAAAGTCTCAAAGAATAACAGTTTGATCAGAGAAGTCCTATCATAGGTATAACACAGTCACGTTGTTAATAACCAAAACCAGATTAAATTACAGGTGGAACATCATGGTTCTGTATGCCAAAACATGTCACTAGTGAATTTATTGTAATGGCAATTAAATATTGACTTAACTGGTCTTAATTTGTATTTTAACAATTTACACTTTTAAAGTCACGGGTTCACTCGTCGGTAGAGATCTCATATCTCGCAGCTAATAAGCTGGTCTGTGAAATACACATGTTTGAATGGACATGGGTCCTTTGGAAGGGATTGAAACTCTGTTCAAAAGATACATCAACACAAAATTTATTTTGTTGTTTTACAAAAATATATCTGTGTACTATACACAGATAATGGTTAATGCAATGAAGCATTGCAATTGTGTTCAAAGTTAACGGGTCACATGTTAGAAAGAAAGCGATTTATTGTTATTGTAATAGTTTATGAAGATTAAAATAAGTATATAATGGGACGGATAATCCGACGATTGTGTAGGAGGTAAACAGGTAATGCACGATGTAAATAATCTAGTATATGCGTAATGAGCTAATAAAGAGAGTAATAATCTGAATGAGGCGTAATGGTGATTATGAAACGTTATGAGCTAGATAAGGCGTAATGAGGTACATAAGGCGTAATGAGAAAATATTGTAAATTAGTAAAAAGAACACATTATTAAACCCATATTCCATGCATAATAAAAAAAAAATACAAAACTAAAAACTATAGTACAGACTCTGCACAAAAGCACCGTTTTGGAGACAAAGATTTTGGTTGCTGCCGTAGTGAAGGCGTACTAATGAGACGTATAACAGACTTGTTCTAGTAAAACAAATCAAATGCAATGTTACACGATATTGAGTGAGTATTGATATTTCATAGATTTTTTTTTGTTATTTCAAAGAAATATTTAATAATTTTAAGCTTTATCTTTACGCCTAATTTTACTGCTTAAATGACGTGAAACACGTTGATGAGGCGTAATGATGCAGCGTAATGCGGTGGATGATGTTTAAGTGTATTATTTAGGAGACAAAATAATTTTGATGCGAAAAGGGGTAATAATGACGGGAATGAATAATGAGTTGAAATGGGGAAGAGACATGTTTAAAAAGAAAGAGGCGTAATGAGCTACTTGATGTGAAATAGTCTGAAAATATGTTATATGCACACGCAATGACATTGACCTATTCGCAGTGACATTGACCTATTCCGATGGTCATGCTCCAGGCGTTAGTTACATTATCAAATATTTTACATAATTGGCCTATATAATATATGTATATTAAGATACTGTATAAGGCCCCCAATAGGCTTTTGTTCAGTTAAGACAGATCGATAGAAACAGAGTTTGTTTAAGGAACGTATGTGGAAATTTTCTGATTATTTCGTAATCGTGTTTGTATACATGAATAGAATGGACGTCGAAAACGACATGGATTGAAAATATTGGCATTTTGTGAAACTTTTTTCTCATTTCTTTCATATTTGAGGGATTTTAATGAAATAAAAAGCTTTAACGCTTGGATTGATCCTTTTAAATGGCGACGAAAAGGAGATAACTGTGATCTGGTCGTTTCTTGCAGCAGCGTCTTGTTTGTTCGGCATGATGTTTTTTTGTTCTGTTGGAGACCTTATATCTTATTATAGTATAAAGCCTATATAGAACATAAAAAGTTTGTTTCAAGCACCTGTGGCCAAGATGCATGCGATTGTAACCTGAGTATTCGAAGCAGTTCACGCCCCTGACTGGAAAGACAAGGTTCTGTCTGCTTTGTACAACAGTCTGAAATGTAATACAAGATAGAAATTAAAACATTTACAAGTGCAATTATGATCAGACGTAATGCTATGAAGCGATCTTATAATGAGTGAAAGTGATGTTTGTGACGTAGTATTAGTGACAAAATATGCAAAGATGTGATAGTAAGGAGGAGTAATGATGATGATGAAGCTAAAGATAATGGGATATAATGAATTTAATGAGACGTGTAAAGAAAAGACAAAATGAAATAGGTGATATGTTACAATCTAGTTAAGATAAAGCGCATAGTATAATCAATTTGATAAATAATTTAGCCAAAGTATACATTATCAGTTATTTTACTCAATTTGCTTAAAATACCCTTTTCACTGCGCTTTATTATTACCCCATCTCGCATATTATGTTCTGCTTACGCCTCATTACAACATACTATCTTTATTATTTGTTTAATAATGCTAAGACAGTATGATGTTGGTGGTAATTATTCAAGAAAAATATCACAACATTGCGTTCTGATGGAAAGATGAGATAAAATTGGCGTTATGGTAATTCATAATGGTAATTGGGCGTAATGTTGACATTGCGTTATGAATAGGTGTAATGGTAATAAGGCGTAATAGTGACATGGCGTTATGAAAAGGCGTAATAGTAATAAGGCGTTATGGTGACATGGCGTTATGAAAAGGCGTTATGGTAATTAGGCGTAATGTTGACATGGCGTTATGACAAGGTGTTATAGTAATTAGGCGTAATGTTGACATGGCGTGTATGAAAAGGCGTAATGTTGACATGGCGTTATGAAAAGGCGTAGTGTAATAGTAATAAGGCGTAATGTTGGCATGGCGTTATGAAAAAGGCGTAATGGTAATTAAGGCGTAATGTTGACATGGCGTTATGATAAGGTGTAATGACGAGAATGATAGTTAATACAGAAATGAGTTTAGTTCGATTGTTTTTAATCAGTTTTAGAAACGCACACTTAATCTTTGTTCTTGGGGAACCAACGCAGTACTGAGCAATGAGTGTGTTCAGTTTTATGCTCAAGTAAACAATTGTTTTCCTCTGAAATTGCTTCGACACACGCATGATTTTTTAATTTATACCTCGTAGGTCGATTGCATTGGAAGCTATAAGCTTATTGAAACAACTCTCAAATTAAGTTCCTGGAATTAACAAATACTAAGAAATGAAAGTAAATGATTCTTGCTCAAGGAAAACAACGGGATTGCCCCCGACGGTGTTTGAACCCAGGCAAACAGTATTCTTTTTTATATTTTTTGTCCGACACGTTAACAACTCGGCCTGTCGCTACTTACGACAATGGTGATGAAAATGATGATGAAACAGAACAGAATATTTCATTGGCATTAACAATAAACCATATTTAAAGTCATACTTTTAGGCGTTATGGTCACGGCTAAAAAGTTATTGCATTAAAACTTGTTAATGAGATGCAATGATAATCAAAGCGTAGTGATAATCAGGCGTAATGATAATCAGGCGTAAATAAAATCAGGCGTAATGATAATCAGGCATGATGATATTCAGATGTTATGATAATCAGGTGTAATGATAATCAGGCGTAATCATAATTAGGTGTAATGATAATCAGGTGTAATAATAATCAGCCGTAATGATAATCAAGTGTAATGTTAATCAGGTGTAATGATAATCGGGCGTAATGATAATCAGGCGTAATGATAATTAGGCATAATGATAATTAGACGTCATGATAGTTAGGTGTAATGATAATCATTATGCCTCATTATTTGTCATTCACCTACTTTACTAATTATTACTCCCTTTTATCCGTATTACGCCACTTAATTTCTTTTACGCCTTTTTATTTACCATTACGCTTCATTATTTATATTACGCCTCATTATTTGTCATTCCCCTTCAAAACTCATTATTACGCCCTTTTATTCATATTACGCCACTTAAGTTCCTTTGCGCCTATTTATTTACCTTTATGCTTCATTATATATATTATGCCTCATTATTTGTCATTCCCCTTCATAACTCACTATTACTCCCTTTTATTCATTCTACGCCACTTAAGTCCTTTTGCGCCTATTTATTTACCTTAACACTTTATTATTTATATTACACCTCATCATTTGTCATTCCCCTTCATAACTCACTATTACGCCCTTTTATTCATTCTACGCCACTTAAGTCCTTTTGCGCCTATTTATTTACCTTTACGTTTAATTATATATATTCTGCCTCATTATTTTTCATTCCCCAAATGAACTCATTATTACTCCCTTTTATCCATATTACGCCACTTAATTTCTTTTACACCTGTTTATTTACCATTACGCTTCATTATTTATATTACGCCTCATTATTTGTCATTCCCCTTCATAACTCATTATTACGCCCTTTTATTCATATTACGCCACTTAAGTCCTTTTGCGCCTATTTATTTACCTTTACGCTTCATTATATATATTATGCCTCATTATTTGTCATTCCCCTACTTAACTCATTATTACTCCCTTTTATCCATATTACGCCACTTAATTTCTTTTACGCCTTTTTATTTACCATTACGCTTCATTTTTTATACTACGCCTCATTATTTGTCATTCCCCTTCATAACTCACTATTACGCCCTTTTATTCATATAAGGCCACTTAAGTCCTTTTGCGCCTTTTTGTTTACCTTTACGCTTCATTATATATATTATGCCTCATTATTTGTCATTCCCCTACTTAACTCATTATTACTCCCTTTTATCCATATTACACCACTTAATTTGTTTTACGCCTTTTTATTCACCATTACGCTTCATATTTTATACTACGCCTCATTATTTGTCATTCCCCAAATGAACTCACTATTACGCGCCTTTATTCATATAAGGCCACTTAAGTCCTTTTGCGCCTATTTGTTTACCTTTACGCTTTATTATATATATTATGCCTAATTATTTGTCATTTCCCTACTTAACTCATTATTACGCCACTTAATTTCTTTTACACCTATTTTTTTACCATTACGCTTCATTTTTTATATTAGGCCTCATTATTTGTCATTCCCCTTCATAACTCATTATTACGCCCTTTTATTCATATTACGCCACTTAAGTCCTTTTGCGCCTATTTATTTACCTTTATGCTTCATTATATATATTATGCCTCATTATTTGTCATTCCCCTTCATAACTCACTATTACGCCCTTTTATTCATTCTACGCCACTTAAGTCCTTTTGCGCCTATTTATTTACCTTTACGCTTTATTATATATATTATGCCTCATTATTTGTCATTCCCCTACTTAACTCATTATTACTCCCTTTTATCCATATTACGCCACTTAATTTCTTTTACGCCTATTTATTTACCATTACGCTTCATTTTTTATATTACGCCTCATTATTTGTCATTCCCCTTCATAACTCACTATTACGCCCTTTTATTCATACTACGCCACTTAAGTCCTTTTGCGCCTATTTATTTACCTTTACGCTTTATTATATATATTATGCCTCATTATTTGTCATTCCCCTACTTAACTCATTATTACTCCCTTTTATCCATATTACGCCACTTAATTTCTTTTACGCCTATTTATTTACCATTACGCTTCATTTTTTATATTACGCCTCATTATTTGTCATTCCCCTTCATAACTCATTATTACGCCCTTTTATTCATATTACGCCACTTAAGTCCTTTTGCGCCTATTTATTTACCTTTACGCTTCATTATATATATTATGCCTCATTATTTGTCATTCCCCTACTTAAC
This sequence comes from Ruditapes philippinarum, assembly GCF_026571515.1. NCBI lineage: Eukaryota > Metazoa > Mollusca > Bivalvia > Venerida > Veneridae > Ruditapes > Ruditapes philippinarum. Next base: position 25,130 of record NW_026855082.1, read on the forward strand.
TCATTATTACTCCCTTTTATCCATATTACGCCACTTAATTTCTTTTACGCCTATTTATTTACCATTACACTTCATTTTTTATACTACGCCTCATTATTTGTCATTCCCCTTCATAACTCATTATTACGCCCTTTTATTCATATTGCGCCACTTAAGTCCCTTTGCGCCTATTTATTTACCTTTACGCTTCATTATATATATTATGCCTCATTATTTGTCATTCCCCTACTTAACTCATTATTACGCCCTTTTATCCATATTACGCCACTTAATTTCTTTTACGCCTATTTATTTACCTTTACGCTTCATTATTTATATTATGCCCCATTATTTGTTATTCCCCTACTTAACTCATTATTACTCCCTTTTATCCATATTACGCCACTTACATTTGTGTCCCACATGACGTTTTAAATATGTGTTTTTACCGTATAATCCATTGTTGATCAATTTGGACTACACGGACTACTAGGTGAAAGGTCAATATTACCAGATCATTGTCTGCTTGTAACGGAATTTAACGTAATTCTCGTACATATGAGAGCGATATTCCGTTATGCTATAATCTTAATAGAATACCGGAAGACTTCATGTGTAGTGAACTTTCCAGGAGGGCATGAATAGAGATTATTAACCGCATTGAAATAAGCCGCGAGACATAGTCTGACATGGATTCAATTTACGGATTATTATGCGATACACTTATTACTGAAATGAATAATACTATCCCGAAATACAGCAGGCAAACGCTTTAAAAATAAAAAGCCCTTTTGGGACGACACACTGTCACAACTGTGGAAAGATATGTCAGATAAAGATAGAAAGCTTTTTTTAAGTGTAAAGACAATAGGCCAGTGCGTAACGCGTTACGAACGGAATATATAAACGCTAGGACTGTTTTTGATAAAAAACTAAGACAATCGGAGGGAAGATACCGTGATTCAATAACACTTGAAATTGAGGATTTATCATCGAAAAATCCTAACGATTTTTGGAAAAAAATCCGGACGTTAGGACCAACACAAAATAAATCAATTCCCTTGGAGATTGTAGAAAACGGACAAATAATTACAAATAAAAATCGCGTACTTGAGACATGGAAACGTGATTTTGAGAAACTTTATAATGGCGAAGTTGAAGAAAATTTTGATGAAGAATTTTACAATCTGAAAAAAGTGAAAAACAGTCAATTGAGTCCGACATGCTTGACCAATTATACGCGCAAAATTCATACTTGAACAATGATATCACATTAGAGGAATTGTCAGCTATTGTCATGAAGGGTAAATCAAAATCATCATCAGGATATGATAAAATACCATACGATGTTTTAAAATTTCCCTATGTCATATCAGTACTTCGGGAACTTTTTCAACTGGTACTGGATACAAGTTTAATACCAACACCGTGGAGAAAATCTATTATATGCCCTATTTTGAAAGACCCTACTACAGATGCAAGATTACCTATGAACTATCGAGGGGTCAGTTTACTTTCATGCATCAGTAAACTGTATATAGTGCCTTTATCAACAAAAGGATAACTACGTATTTAAACTCGCGGACGAGCAAAATGAATTCCGCAAAGATCGCTCGTGCGAGGATCACATTTTCACTTTAGACAGTATCGCAAGAAACAATACATCCGTTATGGCAGCATTCATTGATCTAAAAAAGTGTTTTGATTTCATTGACAAAGACATGATGCTCTACAAACTACTATCAAACAAGATTGACGGCAAAATATACAACTCGTTAAAAATATATATACAGTAGTTCTACTTCATGTGTACGCATAAATAACAGGCTCACAGACTGGTTCATTTGCCCGAAAGGAGTGAAGCAGGGGTGTAATTTGTCGCCGACACTTTTTGCCATCTTCGTAAATGACCTTGCTCAGGAAACTAATGACCTTCACCTTGGAATTAAAATGAATGAAACATCATCAATCTCAATGCTACTTTATGCGGATGATATAGTTCTCATCAGTAACAACTCCGAAAATCTACAGATCATGCTTAATACCATGCATAACTAGTGCAAGCGGTGGAGGGTGTTGATTAACTGTGAAAAGTCAAAGGTTATGCATTTCCGGAAAGGACGAACAAAGCAATGTGATCACATATTTAAAAAGGTGATAATTCTTTAGAGACAGTAGACAGATATAAGTACTTAGGTGTTATCCTCCACGAAAAACAGGACTTTACATATAACTGTGAAGCTTTATCAAAGATTATTTCATGCTTTCCAGTGTTTTATTGTAATATATCAGATGATTATATAGAGGATATTTGTTTGTTTCAGTGTAAGATCGAAAAATATTTCACCGAGTGAACACCAGATGCAATATTTTCCACGAGTGGCGTAGCCACGAGTGAAAATATAATAGCTGGGGTTCACGAGTGAAATATTATTTGATCTTACATGTAAAACAAACAAATTTTCTGTTTATTTCATGATTTTTTAACGATTTTTACACCATTTTACTAATTTTTGCCGCGTAACGTCATGCTCTTATCTTCATGACGTCATCAAATAATGACGTCACAATGTTGAAGCAAAATATAATTCCATGATTATTTTTAGATTTTAGATGTTTTTCAGCACAACGTTCGTAAATATTTACGAACTGCAGTTATCACGTACATTTTTTATTATGATTGACTACATTTCCGCTGAAAAAACATTCATTAATGATAAATATTTTATTTTTACGCCAAATATAGTTCGGCTACTGTGAAATTATATTTGGTAATCATTACTGTGAAATTATCAGAATATAATTAACCGTTATAATTCAGTAATCTACTGCAAAACATGTAATAAATTCTGATAAACCACTAGTGAGATTTATAAAATATAATTTTCACAGTAGCCGGACTATATCTGAATGCGGATGAATAGAAAATCATAACGAAATGGAATAACAGGCAGAAATAAATGCTGTCATGCGTAAATTTTGCTTCTTTAGGAAAAGAAAGTCGATGTTACATCAAATTCATCATATTAGATATGTAACAAAATTAGACAAAATTTAACAGAACTATATTTCAAAATTAATGATGTGACGTCATGATGTGATGACGTCACAAAGGAGAATGCGCGACGTTACGCGGCAAAATCAGTAAAAAGTACTTAAAATCACTTAAAAAGCATGAAATAAAAAGAAAATTTATTTGTTTTACATATAAGATTGAAATATATTTCATTCGTGAACACCAGCTATTATATTTTCACTCGTGGCTACGCCACTCGTGAAAATATTGCATCTGGTGTTCACTCAGTGAAATTATATTTCAATCTTACATGCAAAACAAACAAATATCCTCTATGTGCTGGTCGTGCTCTTGGTGGAATTATATCAAAGATACATTATTTCAAAAACTGTGAATTTTAAACATTTCAGAAACTATACAATTCCTGCGTGATACCCATTTTGGACTATTGTGCTCCTGTTTGGGGTTATAGAATAATAATTTCTTGCATAGCAGACTGGCGTTTCCGTGAGTTTTACCCATGGCGGAAATTTCATCTGGCATGGGGGGTGCCAGATGAGTCGCGTGCCAAACAACAACGTCATTTTAGCGCACTTTATGGATGAACCGCGTTAAAATGACGTCGTTTTAGAATGGAAATATGTGCTTAGGATGACGTCATTTCGCCGTTGTTATTTAAGTTGTAAGTTCATACGCTATTGTAAGAAAATAGTTATGGAGGAATTGACATTAATTTCCATGAACATATATCATATTGAGGTAAACCATTTTAAATATGAAATAATAGGGCAGAATATGCAAGAAAAAATATCTGACATATGATTGCGGTTCGGATCGGAATATCCGTCCCTCGCGAACCCGCCCATGGGCGGTAACTTGGCAAGCATCGTTACCGCCTAATGGGCCGGTCCCCTCGGGACGGATATTCCGGTTCGAACCGCAACATATGACAGATATTATTAATCTGTCATATGTTGCGGTTCGGACCGGAATATCCGTCCCGAGGGGACCCGCCCATTAGGCGGTAACGAGGCTTGCCGAGTTACCGCCCATGGGCGGGTTCCCGAGGGACGGATATTCCGATCTAAACCGCAAACATATGTCAGATATTTTTTCTTGCATATTCTGCCATATTTTTTCATATTTAAAATGGTTTACCTCAATATGATATATGTTCATGGAAATTAAAATCATTTCATCCATAACTATTTTCTTACAATAGCGTATGAACTTACAACTTAAATAACAACGGCTAAATGACGTCATCCTAAGCACATATTTTCCATATAAAACGACGTCATTTTAACGCGGTTCATTCATAAAGTGCGCTAAAATGACGTTGTTGTTTGGCACGCGACTCGTCTGGCACCCCCATGCCAGATGAAATTTCCGGCATGGGTAAATCTCACGGAAACGCCAGTCTGCTATGCAAAAAACTTTCAATCGGCAGATAACACACAAAACCGGGCCATTCGCTATTTCTTGGGAGTTCATAGATTTACTCCAAAACTTGCCCTTTCAGGTGAAACAGGTTGGATACCGTGTAATTACAGACGTTGGTTGTGCATGATCTGTTATTGGAATAGACTTGTGAAATTACCTAATAATAGGATCACAAAACAGGCATTCAACTGTGACTATGAGAAAAGTGATACAATAAATAATTGGTGCAGTGAAGCTAAGAATATAATGACGAAATTAGACCTCAGTGATCATTTCGTCATTAATTAGCCATCAATATGGACTGTGCCAATTCAAAAATGATTCAATATTACGCAGACATATGGACTACTGGTTGTGAAAACGTACCAAAACTGAGAACTTACACGTTATTTAAGACATCCTTCACATGTGAAAATTATTTATTGTTAAATTTAAAAAGAAATGAACGCTCATTATACGCGCAATTTAGATGTGGTATCCTACCATTAAGAATAGAAACCGGTAGATATAGCGGATAATTGCCTGATCAAAGACTATGTAATTTATGTCAAACAAATCTAACTGAGGACGACGTTCATTTCCTTCTTGTGTGTCCTATTTACATTGATATTAGAACTGTTGTTTTTGGAAATGTTATTTCAAACAATTTATTTAATACAATGGCAGACAATAAAAAACTAGTTTACCTCGTAAACAACCATCAATATAGAGTTATTCAATTTATTGTACAAGAATATCTGTTAAGGAGATATTTATTGTATAATAGATCATGATTAATTGATTATTCATGGCAGTGTGTCATATCGTAAAATTGAACTGTCCGTAAATGCATAACATGTATTGATATGAATTTACAATTATGTTAATAACATGTTAAAAACTATAACACATGCTCAGATTATGATCTTTTGTTAAGGTGACTTATAGGTCCTATGGGCCGGGTGTTCATCTTTGTGTATTTATGTGTATGTATATACGTATAACACATGTCACTATAATAAAGAATTTACATACTTACTTACTTACTTTCTTTTACGCCTATTTATTTACCATTACGCTTCATTATTCATATTACGCCTCATTATTTGTCATTCCCCTTCATAACTCATTATTATGCCCTCTTATTCATCATTACGCCACTTAAGTCCTTTTCGCCTATTTATTTACCTTTACGCTTCATTATATATATTATGCCTCATGATTTGTCATTCCCCTACTTAACTCATTATTACTCCCTTTTATCCATATTACGCCACTTCATTTCTTTTACGCCTATTTATTAACCATTACGCTTCATTATTTATATTACGCCTCCTTATTTGTCATTCTCCTTCATAACTCAAAATTACGCCCTTTTATCCATTGTACGCCACGATATTCCCTTGATGCATTTTTATTCATCATTACACCAATTTATTCATATAACGCCTCATCATGCGTCGTGGCGCTTAATTTCTCACACTTCTCTTCAATATTCATCGCTACCCTTCATTTTTCGTTAGTTTGCCTATTTTTCCACTCTGCTTCTTTGCTCCTCATTATGCTTCTTTATTCAGAGAAAAAGGCCTTTACATCTTTACGTCTTATCAACATTTCGTCTCTTAAACTCAAGGATTAAAACGTCATTCACGTTGCATTATTTATCATAAACACCAAATAATAAGGGGTACATATGTCATAATAACAACAGTTTCATAACCTTAAAAAAACTATGACTAGGCTCTGACTTTGTCCATTCATGCAGCACAATATCTCAAAAATATATTTTGTCGTAGTCTAAACATTTTGGCTTTTACATAATTATTTATAATTAATTTAGATGATTAATTCAGATAATGCAACGGCTTATATGAATAACCGCATTTACAGCACTAGATTTAAGATTTTTTTAATGCTTTTTTTATCTATTCATTGTTGTTGTTTTCTTTTTTTAATTTTATTTCTTTTTTTTCCCGATAAATCAAATATGTCTTTCTCTGACAGTGGTCTCTACTGTGATTAAGGGCTATGCTCGGTTACCAAGAATGTGTCTTGTAGAATCAGCTTCCACAAAGTTTATGTGATATTTAGACCTTTAGTAAGTTCAAAATCAATATAAAAGAATTCCTTTTTAAGGTCATGGCAGGTCTAACTGACTTTTTCAGGTGTAACTGACTTTTGCAGGTCTAACTGACTTTTGCAGGTCTAACTGATTTTATATTCGTTTCAGATTTCTACCATTCTGTTTTTCATTTGTTTTAATCATAGTATAGTTTACCAAAATATATATCACATATTGTTTGAAGAGCAAGACTCGCCCGAATGTACATTTGTTTGAGATGGAAGCATTTTTTACCCACAGTAAAAGATTCATTAAACTATTACAATATTCAAGTGGTAGCATCTAATGTGCTCTAAAACCATTATTTAAACGTTAACGTTATAATACTCATGTTTGCCCTATCTGATGAAAGAATACTGTTTGAGGCATAATGTGCCTTTAAATACATTTTTAAAATTTTCATGAAAATTAGCATGAATCTGAGGGCCTCCTGCTTTCAAACATTGCTATTATTGTGATCATCATAAGTATGCTAAATTTGAAACCTCCTTCAAGTTTTTATTAATGTTTGCGTTTTCCGATATTATCAAAGAACACTAAATGTTAAGGACCATTCTTCCTGATTTCATCTCTTTTATCTACCTATACCCTATGTAGCTTATTAACACCTTTTTTCACCTCGAAATTACGCCTCTGTTTCACACAATATGCTACATGTATAAACCTCCCTGGTCTAAGTAAACCCGATCGAGCTCATTACGCCTTTTTCTAACTAACCACTTTACCGAGAAAAATGCATAACGATGAGGCGTAACGAGCAATATTAGGAGTAATGATGTGGCGTTACATATTATTGTATCTCACCGTCTTTACGTAATTGTCATCATTACGCTTCATTACTTTACTTTGACATAATGGTTTAATATTTCTTTACCATAACAGTTCAACAATGTTTGCAAATCAAAATATTCATTATGCACTATTTCAAATAAGTTTAAGGCATTCTGTATTAGGTCTTTAAAAGTCGGATTTTGTCGAGGAGAAAATGCTATAAAACGCAGAGTTAGAGCGCTAAATAAAGAAAGTCATTGATGTATTGATTATTAGACGTATAATTATGTGGCGTAATAGGGAGGCAAAAAGAGTTGAAATTTCAACGAGACGAAGTCTGTTTACGGAAACAGTTCGTTGTCACATGACATATACGTGGATTCTGGCTTAGAAAATACTTAATGTGAGAAATATTACTGCAATATGAATTCCTTATTTGTTAACCGAAGATAAAAAGGCAAAGAGCCAAAACTGCTAAGAAAATGCTCAAAATGATTCCGGATTACAAAAAGTACTGATGTTGTTTACCTGAATTCACTACTTCGACAGGGTCTTCAAAATAAAATCAGGGTAACCAAAAGTGTATTCAACAAAGTAATAGAAAGAGCATCGAAACACGAGGCTATCTGATTTTTTGATGTTCTTTCTCTTTTTATCATAGTCAAACGTTCCCTGTTGTCACAATTTGAAATCCCAGAAAAAGTAACCAATGAACGAGCATCTGAATATGAAATTTCTGTCGCTTTCCCTTTCTCTGTCGTACCAATAAGTATACCCCAGCAAAAATGAACCAATCAATGGGCATGCTCTGGAGTGCGGGTAACTAATACCTGCACTCCAGTTAACGCACTGTGCATGTATATGTATACGATTTAACTCAGACACATTTTCAACAGAAAGGTCCCCAAACTATGATACAAGTCAATTAAATTAATCATTTTATCTATATTAGGAAAATACATTAAGGTAATTTGATTTTTTTTCTCGTGCTCTGATTCCAATGTCCACAGTGAGCGCCCCACAAGTGACGGTGAGCCGTGACAAATGTGCGTGCACCTGTCGCTAGTGTCCGTAGTCTTACAGAATGTGGAGTTACAGAAAATATACACGCTGTTATGACTCTGGGGGAATTCAAATGCAATGAAGACAAACCGGGTCTCATGTGTTCCTTGTGAAAGAAATTAGTTTCGAGATCTACCACACATCTGGAAAAAATGAAACTGTTCATAGAAAAAGATATAATAAGGAACGGATAATGTCTATAAAGAATACAGTTAAACCTGTGAACACAGGAACTCCAGATGAAATACCAAACATGGCCTCTATACACAGGTTGTCTTTATTTGGAGGTACTTTTGACTTCGAAAACCTAGCTAAACGCCGTTTTCCGGTACTTCCTTTACATAGCTGTGGAAAATTCCGCTAATGGAGTGTAATAACGAATTTTTCGTTTTGGTCGTTATTGAATTAACAGATACTACTATGTAGGAAAATAATTAAATATCATTGAAGGAATAATTCCATACAAAAATAAAGTAAAATACACAAGTTTAATCAGAAAACATCTCTCTTTATTTATTATGGAAGATGCCACTACGACTGTTTTAATTTCATTGAATTTCATTATAAGGAATTCATTTTTTTGAAAACTTTCCAAAAGATGTTAAGGGAACATTGATAATTTTCAAACACGTCAAGTTTTTTCACCTTACACGGCAAAATAATGACAGAAAAATAGAAATATCATGTACTTCATTTGGTATAATTCCCCAGAGGTAAACCCGTAACATACCGGAAAACGGTGTTAAGCTGGATTTACGAATAAGTCTTTAAACTGGAGTCAGAGTAAAGGAATCACAGATTCATATATGGAGCAATTACCTTTTAAACTACCGGAAAACGGTGTTAAGCTGGATTTACGAATAAGTCTTTAAACTGGAGTCAGAGTAAAGGAATCACAGATTCATATATGGAGCAATTACCTTTTAAACATCATTAAAAATCCATGAAAACAACGTGTATTTAATGAAAAGGCGAATGTAATTGCGTTTTTTTTGTTTGTTTGTTGTTTTTCTTCTATCTCTTTTTTGCTGAAAACACGTGAGCATGACCCGACGCGTAGCTTGCGTAACGCACTTACGTGAGTTACATTTATCGGAAAATGAAAATAATATATAATATGATGTGAAATTATCAGCATAACAATTGTAGAGGCATACAACGCCGCTCCATTATTTTGATGTGTCGTGTAATAGGTCAGGATGTGGCAACCATGGATCAAATGGGTATTCTTCTTAAGTTCAGATAATCTTTATGTTCATTTATGTGTTCGTTTAAACATATGCCTTGTATATCTCTTTACATTTTAACACATTTTTATATTTACAGACCTAAAATAAATATGCGTTGAACATCGTCAACTTCATTATAAACATATCCATACAAAATAGCATATCATAAATAACTCACATGACGTCGCTTATTGTCCATGGACAGCGACATTATTAGCCGAGAAAATGTTCTTAGACTGAGACTAAGACTACTTCCTACGTTATTTGTAAACATGTTCAATCGTGAGAATGAAAAAAAGTTCTTTTTTTAAAAATAAAGATTGCGATATTGGAATAAGACGTGAAATGGTCTAAGTATGTGCTACCGATTCATTTCCGACGTTTTCATGTTTGTATAATCCTTAGTTTTCTTTAGGCTGCTAGGCTGCCAGGCTGCCAGGCTGCCAGGCTGCTAACTTCACAAATTTCAAAGCGTCAAAAAAAAAAACCACACACACAAAAGAACAAAGTTCAATATTTAAAAAAAATAAAGATCGCGATACTGAAATAAGACGTTGAATTGTCTAAGTATGTGCAACCGATTCATTACCGACGGTTTTCGTGTTTGTACTATCCTGCTAGGCTGCTTACTTCACACATTTCGAAGCGTCAGAATGAAAATAATTATGTTAAGATAAAGTTCAACATCTTAAAAAGATCACGATATTGAAAAAAGGTGTAGAATGATTTAAAGAAGTGCTACTAATGTATTTCCGACTGTTTTCATGTTTGTTCTATTCTAAGTTTTCTTAAGGCTGCCAACTTCAAGCTGCAAGACTGCTAGGCTGCTAACTTCACGAACATAATATTATATCACTTTCAAATCTCACTTTGAAGTACTGTACATGTATAGTTTGAGAAATGTAGGGTTTAAACAGTCAATGTTTCTATAGTTTAGGACCACACTTACCTGCTCAGTCCCATAGCACCTTTGGTGCTTTGCTTCAAATCAAATGTACAATTTTCAATGCCACTTCTGTGCACATAAATTCAGAATCTTTGTAGATTGTCCTCTTTAAGATCATTAGATAAGTTTTACCAACTTTTTTTCCGAAATAAAAATATGTAGTTTGACGCGACTACTATTATAAAGTATATGCTTTATTTTCTCTGGTCACATAAATATAAATATATTGTTTGGTGTTGAAAACTAAATTTTTATAAATGATTGGCTTTACATATTTAAGTCATATAAAGCTATAACAGTGTTGTAATATATATGTATATTAATATAATATATATTACATAACGACTTGATTATTAAGTCAAGTATGCAAAAAATGAAAATAATAATAAAATTATGTTGTTTGAAAAATTCAAAACATATGTAACTTTTACTCTATCTAAGGGAGTAATTACTCATACTAGCAAGTGCACTGTTGTATTGTTAGAGTTCATGCCCTTGCCTGGATTTATAAGATTTTATTGTTTATCCGTTGGGCAAAACCAGTCGCCGCTTTTCATGGAATGGCACTACTGTATCACATTGAAGGTTCCATGATAACCGCCGTATGAACACATCTGCGGATGTTACTAAATTCAAAATTTCACCATTTTCGTGTTTAAATGTTGAATTCTGCTTAAGGCTGTGCTAGGGGCGTGGACTGTAAACTTGCACTTTCCAGTACCGTCCATGAACAGGCTCAATCAAACCGAGCCTGCAACATTTACAATTTTGCCGTATTGGGCTTTCTTTAGGGATTCTGTTTTTCTCTATTTTAATATTATAGATATCCGTCGTAAACAGTTAAACATTTATATGTGATATCATGATATCTTAATGCTTGATTCTTGTATATGCTTTAAATAATGTGATTCATAATATTTTATTAACTGTGTTGTATAATGTAACACTATGTTATTATAGTCTCTCAGGCGCGAACCAGAATTATTTTATAAGAGGGGGTCACAAATTTCTGACAAAAACGATGCATATTCCTAAGATAGACTGGCATTTCGCTAGTAAGGAGTCATGAGTCAAAACTTTGCTAATTTGTTAATATGTAAGTGGTCAAAAAAGTAAAACAAAAATGGAAAAATTGAAAATGTTGCAGGCTCGATTTGATTTAGCCTGTTTATAGACAGTATTGCTTAATGCAAGCTACTGTCAACACCCCGGAGCACTGCCTTATGAAAAATTCAGCATTTAACCAGAAATGACCAAGATTTTAATTTAGAAACATCTGCAGATGTTTTCATACGGCAGTCGTCATGCCAATTTCAGAGGTTAAGAAACGTCAAGGGTTTCTACTTACTAGCCAAATCCGTCGGGTTCATGACTTAATATTCCATCTGTCCCCTCTGGGCCCGTGCACAAAAGACTCATTTTGAGTGGCTTTATACGTGCATTTGATATTTTATTGTAATCGAATTACTGAGTATATAAAAGGAATAAATATGTTTTTCTTCTTTTTCTTCTATAATAAATGTATTTCCATGTTTTTTATCTTGCCGTTAACTTGGGATGCCATTTGGAGCCGACATTGTAATCAATCATACAGACGCATCTACTTCGTTAGTATATTATATAATAAAAATAACAAGAATGCCTCGCCATCAGATAATTGTTTAAAACAATAAACAGAACCATATGGGACTCAGTGTTTGTTTATGTTGCTTATGTAATATAATACGCTTTTCACTTACTGTACAATAAATCAAATGGCTTTGCATCATTTTACCAAAATTTAATGACGTTATGCTCGCATTATTTGTAGTCCAGTTGAGTTGAATTGATTTATTGAGTAATATATTTCTAAAGATTTGCTAATAAGTACGGTGATAATTGATGATGAAAATGTGTTTTATACAATAAAATAAAATTCCAAAAATACCTAAATCATAAAATGACTTCCCCCTGCTTTTTACATGTACATGTAAATACTGAGCGTAACCGACCAATATTCTAGAACATTTGTTGGTCCAATAGATTACTGAGTGAGTTTGCATAGTAAAATATGGAATTGAACACAATCATGGCAAAACATCAAGTATTTTACCTTATTTATACCTATTTACTGACCATTTACACTTGGAGTAGCATAATGTCACTTTAAGAAGCATGTCACATTTATATTTTGGGTTTGTTTTTTATTCCAATGGATGATAAACTGTTAACATATGCATTGGGTTGCTTATTGAAAGAAATAACACATTTAGATGAATGATGTTCGTAAATTTTCAAATAAGCAGATGGCGGATGGATGCGTAAAACTACAGCTAAAACTATTATAATAACAGAGGCCGAAGCGTATTTTGTACAATATTTTGAAAAGAGTTCGAAAACATCGCTCTGGGGAAGTCATCTAAATGGCGTGTAATAGCGATAAGTAATTCGTAACTGACCGGATAACGCTGTTAAGCTAGATTTTCGAAAAGGTCAATTATTACGTAAAAAGAATATTTTTTTCGATGTGTTTAGTATATTTCGATAGTGGAAGCTCTATATTATACACTCAATCTTACATATTCTTTCCTACTTTAAAACAAATTCATATATTTAACAAAAATACGATTCATAAATGTTTTGATTAAAGGAATCAGATTGTAAACCAACCTATATAACTGGAGTCAAATGACAAAAGGACAGTATAAGTACTCCTTTTAATTAAAAGTATACGTATTTATACACCTTCACAATAAACAAAACAAGAAAAAAACAAACACACACACAAAACACCTCTGTGTGATTAACTGTGATTATAATTTAAAACATGAATATTTTACAAAGTGCTCAATGATTAAATTTCTTTAATTTGTTTTAATTTGTAAATAATCCTTCTTTATTAGATTGTATGTATAATTGCATATACTTTTCCTACTTAAACTGATTCTAATGTGTCTTCGCTTATGCGTTTATTTTTTATTTATTTATTTATGTTTTTTTTTTTATTTATTTATTATTTTTTTATTATTATTAATTTGTATAAATTCATTTAGCCTATTCCTTTAGTTCATTTAGTTTTTATCATTTATTGTTGTGTTCCTTTCAAATGATTTCATATAATGTTTATATGATGTTTGTACAGTCTCTTATAACTCCACTGTGGAGTGGCAATATACTTTTTATTATGACTGTATATATATATATATATATATATATATATATATATATATATATATATATATATATATATATATATATATATATATATATATATATATATATATATATATATATATATATATATATTGTTTGTAACTTTTATGAATGTATATTGATGAGACTTTAATAAATAAATAAATAAATAAATAAATAAAAACATTATATAAGTTTTAAAACATATATCTAAATTCACACACAAACAATATATGATACATGCTATAGGGGAATGAATTTTACAATTTGATACGTGTATGGTTGTTTAGTGCATTTAAAAACATGGGCATTGTTTGATTAAATATTCAATCTGGTAGATTATCTATAATTAATCAAAAGTTAACTTTCGATAGATTTGGTACTCAAGCTTTAGTCACTTTAAAATTTGACAAGCTATTTACAAATTCTTGTGAATTCGTCTCTAAACTATTTGTTAAGTGTTGTTTCGACTGGAAAATGTATTAAATCAAATATCTATTCAAATTTTGTATTACTGGTTATTATACTGCCGACAAGGCGGATTAATATCTTCAATATAATAACAAATCGTTCACATTGTATAAGAACATGATTGTGTTTTCTTTCAATATTCAATAAATGGCTTTCAGTCTTTTGCATTTATTGATATCTTAGAAATACATTACTTTAATATACAGCAATCATATATTGCAGCCGAAGATAGTTTACATTTCATGATATGCCAACAAGCTGTTAGTGAAATTTCTAGACTGTTTAATGCACTTCAAATCTAAATTACAGTGGGAATTATTGTAACACAGTATTTGTCTTACACTAGAACTTGTTCTGACACAGTACTTGTATTACCCTAGAAATTGTTCTGACACAGTGTTTGTCTTACACTAAGTATGTCCTTATCTTCTGTCGAATATGTCTGTCACACACAGGACACTGAGTGAATAGTGTAGCGCATTCCATGCATACTCTGTGATGAGTGCACGGGAGGAATAAACAGTTAACATCGTTTTTACCACATGTCATGCAGGTGACAAAACCTTTAAGACGTTGGTTTTCTTCAAGAGGAGTTTCTGAAATATTCAACATTTGAAGAGTTCAATAAACGTGGTGTTCAATATTTGGAGTGTTCAACATTTAAAGAATTCAATACTCGAAGTGTAAAAAATGACAATATACATAAAATATTGTAACTTAAAGTGTTTCTATTATAAATAATTATGCTACATTTTTCAATTGATATATTTAGTCTTATAATAAAAGTACTGATAAATGATGACATACGAACAGAAAGTATTATGATTGTATCCATAAAGTAATGTAAAAAGGAGAAAAAATCCGTTCTTGGTTAACTAATTCATACCTTGATGACGATTCTCCAATTGGCGAGCTATCTCCTTACTTTGTTTTCTTTCTTTAACAACCTCTACCATGTCAATTAACTCTTCAATAGTCGGTGTAATAGTTCCTGGGATTTAAAACGAATTAATTTTGATGAAAAGGATACATAAAGATTGAATGATATACAAAGCGTAACAAATAGCAGTTAGAACGATTTCAACGATTTTTTTAAGAATAATTGACACGTCAAATACAATTTATACATATAAATGTTATGAAGGAATCGCATGTAAGCTTATATTCCGTAATAATCATACTCATTTATAATTTACAATATTCTCATGTTTATGATTGCCTAACACTTGACATAAATTATTATAAGGGGCTAATAACTCTACTCTTTTGATGTACCTGAATATACATGTATATAATAGACATACATGTATATTAATTTGAAAGTTTTAATTCGTCAAGAACAATTCATATACCTGCATCAATCGTCTACAGTATTCTTACCTTCCAACATCATGTTATTTTGTATATAGCGTCTCCAATTAAGCTATTACATTGTAAATTGTGAGTATTTTGATTTAGTTTAGGGAATAAAATTATAACCTTTCTTCTCTTGAAGCTTGTTAAACTAGTGCCTTAATGTCATGCATACTTCTGTTAAGTTTGAATGTCATCTCTTCGCAATAAGAGTATTGGTGTTTAAGATTTATTACAAGTAACGAATGTGTGTGGACAAAGTTATATTATAAAGTATATTCCTGACTATTTAATATAATTATATAATTAAATATTACTTGTGTTTGCATTCTTTAAATTCAAGAGGTACACAAAAAAAAACATTTTCGTACTACAAAGTAAAATTAAATGATTTAAATGTTATAAAACTTTATCTATATTGTTTAAAGCATTCACAAACATATGCTATCTTAACACATTATTCTGTGATCCCCATGCATATAATTCAATGTGCAAAACCTTATCACTATATAATTAATCTAACAAACTTACCCATATTCCTTAAATCATCTACAGCTTCATTTACGTCAGCAATGTCATATCCCATTTCTAGACACGTGGTTTTGTGTTCCTCTAGCGCAGCTCTTAATACAGGATCTCTAAGTGTCATCTGATTCATTGCTCCTTGCAGGTCATCACTACCAAGACTTTCTTCGTTATATGTTGGTTCCTAAAATGTAAACATCTTAACACATTAACCTAGAGGCGCTAAAGTGGCATTATAACCACAGAAAGAAAGCACCAAAAGTTATTCATATCTAAAATTTATGGTTATAAATGATACATTTTTTTCGAATCACTATAAAGAAATAAAGCTTATGATCTTTGAGAAACAATAAACCTGATGTAGAAAATGATTAACCCTCTAAAGCACTTTAAATAGTAACAAAACCATACACGGACCTCCTGATTATACGCTGAAGAAGCTAGGACTAGAGCTATAAAGTCCTCGCCTTTTATTTCTCTTGCATATGGGCATGTTGGGAACCAACGACAATGCTCAGTCCACGGGACGTCCTCAGCATCCCATCGCTTCAACCCTCCATCACAACTAAAACATCGTACAAGATCTTCAACACCTGTTGATGTCAACAAATAGAGAATGAAAAGAGATATTTGTGATGTTTATTCAAATTGTAATTTACGTACATATAAAATAGTTAGCTACAAAAAATAAAAGCATAGAAAATAGAAATTTAAGAACAAATTAAGTACTACAATTTAGATATACAACATTACCCAGATGTTATAACTGGCTTGTTCGACGTATCCCTGTTCTCTTAAATACTGAATCCTTGATGCAACGAGGATAGAACTTCTCGAAAACACTTATCGAAAACAGTGATCACACTTTCGTACAGTTGTTCCGATTCTGATCCTGAAGTGTCGGTCAAAATGATAAGATAAGGCTTAAATAATATATATGTATACACATACTTATATCTATTAAACAAGTTTCTGTTAATGCCACATACATATTATCATTTAACGTAATACCATGTAATTACAAGCAATTCAAGAACATGATTACTTATAACACACGGCATGCCTTTCGTTAATATGATAAAGAAAAAATATGTTAAAGAGATTCCTCCACTGCAATTTGTTGACATGACGGGAGTGGAATAAATTTTCGAAACCAATAACTTGTGTGAAACTTTTCAAAACTCTCTCTCTCAATCTTTGAAGATAACAATTATTTTGTGAAAATGACGCAGTAATGAAAAGCGTTGAAACGCTTTTCATGCAAATCGGGCTAAGAATTGCACTAAATATATCGGTGTTTAATTCCTTTTTGAATAAATTTCTTTATTTCCAGATTTTTGTCAATTTAACTGCTTCACATAATCTATTATAATATTAAAATCATATTGTATGTATTTATGCTTTTTGACCTCAGTGGAGCTTCTTGAAGGAAGTGAAAGTTATCATTATCACCAAAGCGAACAAGGACACAAATTGAAGAGAGGGAAAATATTTTACCAATATGATATAGCCCAGCATCTGCTAAATCTTCCGGTTTTTGAGACAAATGAGTCGGCCAGTCAGTAAATGAAGAGAGACGGGATTCATAAGACTGATACTCGGGATGTCGACACCGAGTAGCGGAATCTACAAGGATATAATGCATAAAAAGTCAAAATTTGACCAAAAAAAAAAAAAAAAACAACAACAAAAAACAAAAAAAACCAAAACAAAAAACATGTAGTGTATACAACATTTTTTCGATTTAACCTGACTAAATGATTTATTTAGAAAAAAGACGTGATATTTTCCTTAAGTATCAGTATCACTTATTGTTTCATAGGTTTGAATTCATGTATAAAACATCCTAATGTTCCTGTTTCAAACGACATGTGTTAAACCCGACTTTTGATTAACATAAATTGTGTTAACATTTTAATTCGAAGAAACAATATTATTACAATCGTTTCTAAATTTTTATATACTAATATGTATATCGTTTATTTGATTCTATTCTATTGCAAAAACTCGTTGTAATGATGCATACACTAAAAAAGCAACAACAAATTTATATGAAAGTGAGTGGCCGTTGCCGAGTGTTAAGGTTGTTGACTTCAAGCCATTGCTCCTCATTGCTGTTAGTTCGAATATCGTCAGAGACTTTTGGTTCTTCTTTCATGTGAGGAAGTTATCCAGCAAGTTTACTCAGGTGTCCGCTCGTGCCTGAATAAATGCACAAAGAAGATATAAGGTCTTCCTCCATCAGTAAAAATGGGAAATCTTCTGTGTTGGTGCGACGTCAATTGTAACTAACAAGTACGAAAGAGTAGCAAACGTTCTAAATAGTTAAACTATTTCACAAAACAAGGTAAAGTTTTATAAGCTGTTGAAGGGCAACTGGATTGTAGCGAATAACATAAAACGTGCAAAAATTGAAAGCTGAAAGCGTAAATGGTCTGTGCTTCGTTAGCAAACAACGGGGTAGAAAATGTAATGGTAAAAATAGCAGTCAAAGTTAGCATAACATGTTTTTAGGCGTCATACTATTAGAAATATTATCACACTTTATGGTAATAAAACGTTCAAAACAAGTTTTTGAAACACTAGTTTTAAATGTCCATTTTGAATAAAATTAGTAAGACAAAGATGACCTCATGGGACGTCCGTGGCTGAGTGGTTAAGGTAGCTTACTCCAAATCACTTGCCCCTCACCGCAGTGGGTTTAAATCCCGTGAGGAACGTTATATATTTGTTAATGTTCCAGCTAGCTTATGGAAGGTCTGTTATTCTGAGGCCTTCCTCTAACGGTACACATGGTTTAACAATGTAGGCATGACTTCAAGCAAAGAAATAAATGAACACTTACTATCTTTAAGTCTGTCTTGATCCTGACAACTAGCCTTTAATAAAAAAATAATAACATATAAGTAACAGATGTAATTGACAATGGTTAGTATTCAATAGGACTAAATTACAAGCCCTTTGTTAGAACAAAAACAATCATTGTCTGAATGAACATTTAATAAACTATAATAGAACCATGAGTTAATAATTGATTTTGTGCTGATATAATGATAACATATTTTGTAAATCAAGTCTTACAATAAGGCACCACACACGTGTTCCCCTGTTCTGTTTGAGATAAAAGACAAATATCTGAACTTTAAATACTTGATTTAGAATATCGAAACAAATATTCACGTCAGCTATGATTAACATCAGTTTATTTTAAGTTTCCTGTATAAGAATATATCTTTATAGTAGGCTAACTTTTTTCCTATGTGTATTGGTTGGTGAAATTATTTCTATTGATATGTTCACATTTTACCTTTATGGAAGCTAATCTGACCGTTCCAAGGTGATCAAATAGGTACAGACATTTTTCAGAATGTCGAACGTGTTCACGCAAAGGATCATCACTGTCTGTAAAGTCCTTTAGGCCTATGCCACAAAAGAAACATCGAACCAGATCACCTTCATCTGAAATGAATAATGAATAATGAAATTATTCCTGCATTTATCTTGCATATATTGTCATAAATTGAAGAATGATCTATTCTTAATAATAAGAACCTCTTCGTGTTCATATGTTATACAATAAAACATAATTAAGTGATTTATGTGATCTGATCGGTATTGAAAGCTTAATTAAGTAAAGATGGTCAAGACCAATTGTATTGAAATACTTTGTCAGTAATCTGATTATAGAATAAAGTTATTGCAAAAATATAAATATCACGTGAAAAATCACACATTGAGGATTGAGACATTCCTTAAAGTACCGTGTTTTTGGAGAGATACATTAACCTCATTGGGGTTTCAGCAATACTTATAACAGCAGTGGTATCTATATCAAAATCATATAGAAATATAAACACATGGTTTTTATTAGAAAAAAATATTTGTTATAATTTAGATGATTAGGAATGATATGTCAACTACTCCTTATCGTTTTATTAAAATAATCCTAGGGTTGCTTTACTTGTAAAGAAGAATCCTGCGTTGCAAAGACAAACTGGATCAGGGTTTGTACGTGTCCATCTAGCAAATGATCTAAGTCTTTCACCGTACACAGCATACAGCGGATGTCTGGCTTGGTGAGTTAGTCTTACGGTAGCTTCAGTTACTCCATAATGAGGAGACGGAAGCCTAGCTGGGTCTCTTTCAGGCGGGTTTAAAAATCCATCTCTGACAAAAGAAGTCTCAGAGTTCATGGAGTACTCATTTACATGAGCTGGAAACGAGGCTCCATTTGAAAAGGCAATTTCACTCCTGTCTTCACTTGCTTGCTCACAGGAAACCTGTTGCGGGTGCTCATTTCTTGGAAGAACAAAAGCCAATATATTTAGTCAATTCAAGTTATGTAAACATAGAGTCGTTTTAATACATATTCAATAAAAAGTATTGCATTTGTTTTGTTAGCCCCGTACTACAGATTCTGAATTAAGAAATTTCTGAAAAAGAAACATATCACCTCTGCCAAGTGTTCTTTTATTCAGCATAATTTGAGAACCGTCGTTCACACTTGTGTAAAAATGACTGGAATATGCCTAGCAGATGTCGCGTGCATTATCATCATTAGTCGACTCTTTCTTACTGCTTCCATTCAACACGAGACACGGATTTTGCAACATAAAATCATTTTTTAAACTGATATATTTATATTTATAAAGAGAAATGCTTTTGATATAAATTTAGCATTTATAATTTTAATTATAATTGTTTTTACAATTCCATTCCATTGCTTCTTTTGTAGGGTAAGTTGTATATTTTGTTCATAGGACTGGCTTGAAATATCTGAGAGAAAATATAAAAACTTTGAGTAACACATTTTGAATTATATCATTAAAGATCTCTGCAATACGCATTTAATTAATACAATTAAGAATAGTAACACACAGTGGAAATATTTTGAAGTGATAATACGATGAATAAATGTAATGCGTCGTGTTTTTGTATACAAGTAATATTAGCCAGTATCTATTATGTGTTTATGGTGCAATTACTTTATCAGAAAACTCAGCTATTGGACGTCATTTATATTTTATATATTAAGATTCGTTCATGTACGTAGGAGGGTTTTGTGATGAACAGACTCACTAATATATAAATAACCTTAACATTATACGTCACGCCATACATGTAATTAGTGCGTTTTAATAAGAGTGTTTAAAAATGGAGTGATATTTTAAAACGCGTCTTGTCAGCGATAATCTATTGATTCATTTCAGTCGAAATTGATGATACATTGTATGAAATAGAAACGCAGAAATGAATGGATATAGCGATTTCGACATGTATTACGAATATATGAAAATATATGAAAATAGGTTATCTTTTAATCATATAATCTATGAAAAAACGCTAAATTTAGATTTATAAACAAACACTTTATTTCGAATGAGTGAACCATTAAATTTGATTATTATATGTACTTAATGCAAACCATACATATAACCTATATCAAAACAAAAATAAGAATTAAACCATCGAGTCTCAATTATATAACGTATGACCTAAATATTTCAAGCGATTCAATTATTGTTTCACAATATAAATAGTTAGAACTGACCTTAATTTAAGTCAGTAGTACTTGTATCAATCTGTATCAAATTCTCTCCCTGCAATAATTGTACAATATAGTGTCGATCTTCCTCTTTCCACAAACTTAATGCAAATAACAACTATCGGTAACTATCCCCGATGCCCTGCTGTTTTATCTATTGCGCAGTGGAAAACCACTAGCGTAATGGTTTTCCACTACGCTAGTTTCTATATTTAGGTACGTAGCAATTGCCCTATTTTTAGAATCCGAATAACGCTGATCGGTTATATTTCTTGGCTTCTCTAAGTCTTTTTCTTTCTTATTCATATCTACCTAATTAATCAAAAGCATGCAGTATGTTATATACATCTTATATTCTGAATATAGATTGTATGGCGTGATGAGAATGAACAACTGAAATAGGATGCATGACCGGTCGATTGTAAATATATTTTTAGAAAATATATATTATACCTTTCTTAAAATAAATATTATAAATCATAACTTAGATATTTTTATGTAACGGAGGGTAGTGTTTAAAAATATAACTATGTTAAGTTTATTTTTAAATTATACAGTTATGGACATTAAAATATTAGAATAAAAAGGACAACAAATGCTGTTAGATACTGCACTGTTTAAAAGTTTTAACCATTACATTTGTGAAATGGATCTGTTGAACTAGCAGTACATGACATAGTGACTCGCATAATGCTAAAATAAAGTCATGTCGGTAGATGATTGGCAGCATATTTTATTACTGGAAAAGTGGAAATCACTCAGAAGGCATGAAAATAACAAAATTACATTAAAATTGCAGACTCGGTTTGATTGCATCTGTTCTTGAGCGCAACATCCCTTTCGCTCCCTAGTAACGGATTAAGCGGCATTCAATCTTCAACATAATATGCTGAAATAAATGATCTAGAAGGACCCGAAGAAAATATAACAACACCGAGGCGAAGTCCGTAAAAGCTAAAAACAGCTGAAACTTACCGCCAGATGATTTTTATTTTCCGAAATGAAAAAAAACAACATGTAGTTCAACGTGACTACTATTATAAAGTATATACTGGGTATGAATTATTTTCTCTGTTCACATTAAAATATATCTTTTTGGGTGTAAAGTTGCTTCGTTGAAAACAAAATTGATATAAATGACGTACTTTACATATTAAAGTCATATTACGTAATAACAGTGTAAAATATAATGCATATATCACATTATAGCTTGATTATTAAGTCAAGTATGCAAAAAATAAATGAATAATAATATGTTGTTTGAAAAATTCAAAACATATGTAACTTTCACTCTATTTAAGGGAGTAATAACTCATACTAGCGAGTGTCCTGTTGTATTATTAGAGTTCATGCCCTTGTCTAAAGCCGATGTATCTGAATCTATATAAAATTATTGTTTAAACGTGTGGCAAAACCAATCATAATGTTTTAGATATCCGTCGTAAACAGTTATACATTAATATGTTATATCATGAAATCTTTATACTTGATTTTTATATGCTTTAAATAATGTGATTCATAATATTATATCGAATGATGTAAATAATAAGTTATTTTAGTCACTCAGGCGCGAAACCAGGATTTTTAATAAGAGGGGGTCACAAATTTCTGACAAAAACAATGCATATTCCAAAGGTAGACTGACTGGCATTTCGCTAGTTTTCCGTTTCCACAAGGAGTCATGAGTCACAATTTTGCTAATTTTGTTATGTAATTGGTCAAAAAAGTAAAACCAAAATGAAAATATTGAAAATGTTGCAGACTCGGTTGAATTTAGCCTGTTTATAAACTGTAGTGCTAAATGCAAGCTACTGTCAACACCCCAAGCACCGCCTTAAGAAATATTAAACATTCAAACACGAAATGACCAGATTTTGAATTAGAAACACCCTCAGATGTGTTCATACGGCAGTTGTAATGCCAATTTCAGAGGTTAAGAAACGTCAAGGGTTTCTACTTACTATCCGTGGGATTCATGACCCAATATTACATCTTTCCCCTCTGGACACGTGCAAGAAAAACTTATTTTGAGTGGCTTTATACGTGCATTTGATATTTCACTGTAATCGAATTACTGAGTATATAAAATGAATAAATAAATATTTTTTATTTCTATGTAATAAATGCATTTCTGTGTTTTCATCTTGCCATTAACTTGGGATGTCATTTGGAGCCGACATTGTCATCCATCCAGACATCCGGATCAGACATCCAGTCGCATCTATACTGCGTTAGTATATCATGTAATAAAAATGACAAAGAATAACAAGAATGCTTCGCCATAAAATAATTGTTTTAAACAATAAACAGAACAGAACTATATGAGAATTAGTGTTTGTTTATGTTGTATATGTAATATGATACGCTTTTTACTATCTGTACAATAAATCAAATATTTTTGCATTAATTTACCAAAACTTAAAATGAATAGGCTTGTATTATTTGTAGTTCTGTTGAGTTGAATTAGTAATATATTTCTAAAGATTGGCTATTTGTACGGTGATAATTGATTATGAAAAATGTGTATTATACAATATAAAAATCACTAAAAATACCTAAATCATAAAATGACGCCCCCCCACTGCCTTTTAAGTACTGAGCGTTGAACGCTATTTATATGGAACATTCTGTTAGTCCAATGGAATATTGACTGAGTTTTCATTGTAAAAGTTTTGTTTTTTTAAATTTACGTGTTAACTGACCATTTACACATTGATTATCATAATGTCACTTTAGGACGCAAGTCGCATCTAAATGCTAGGTTGCTTTGTTATTCCAGTGGTGGATGAATTGTTAAAAAACACATTAAAATGAGAATGTTGTTCGTAAACTTTCACATAAGCGGATGGCGGACGGAAGCGTAAAACAACAGCCAAAACTATTATAATAACAGAAGCCGGAGCAAGAACGTTTGATTCTGGTTTCTTACGTACTTTGTACAATATTTTGAATGACAACTTACGAGTTCGAAAACATCGCTATAGGGAAGTCACCTAAATGGCGTGTAATAGCGATAAGTAATCCGTAACTCACCGGATAACGGTGTTAAGCTAGATTTTCGAAAAGATCAATTATTACATAAAAAGAATAAAATTTACGATGTGTTTAGTATATTTCGATAGTTGAAACTTATTATATTCTCAATCTTATATAATCTTTCCTACTTTAAAACAAATTCATGTAACTATAATATCATTCTTATTAAACAAAAATACGATTCATAAAAGTTTTGATTAAAGGAATCAGATTCTAAACCAACCTATATAACTAAAGTCAAATGACAAAAGAATTGTATAAGTACTGTATTTAATTAAAAGTATACGTATTTATACACCTTTACAAAAACACAAGAAAAAAGAAAAAAGAAAGAAAAAAAAACTAACAACAAAAATACTAACAATACAAAAAAAAACAAACAAAAAAACTGCTATAACCTGAAAAATAAACAAAGATGAGAAAAATATCACATATACAAAAGAATTTATGGCAAATAATAATAGCACAAATAGACGACTTCGATAGGCGATAAAAAATATTTCCTTCTATATAACTGTGATTATAATTTAAAACCACAATACATTTTCTTGCATATCAGACTGGCGTTTCCGTTAGTTTTACCCATGCCGGAAATTTCATCTGGCATGGGGGGTTCCAGATGAGTCGCGTGCTGTACAATGGCACGATAAAGATGACGTCATTTTACCGTTATGAATGATTTTGTAATTCATACGCTGTTGAATGAAAGTAGTTACGGTTGTAATGATATAAATTTTCATTGAAAATAAAGATAAAGAATTTAAAATATAATGGGATATGGTAGAATATGCAAGAAAAAATATCTGACTTATGTTTGCGGTTCGGATCGGAATATCCGTCCCTCGGTCACCCGCCCATGGGCGGTAACTCGGCAAGCCTCGTTACCGCCCAATGGGCGTGTCACCTCGGGACGGATATTCCGATCTGAACCGCAAAATATGACAGATATTATTATTATAAATAATTTACAAAGTGCTCAATGATTAAATTTCTTTAAGAAATGTATGATCACAATTTTAAAAAGATATAAATACAAACACCAACAATAGTTGATACACGCCATGGGGGGATTTTTTTACAAATGGATACGTGTATGATCGTTAAGTGTATTTATAGACATGAACATTTTTTGATTGAATATTGAATCTGGTATATTAAACCTTTATTAATCAATAGGTTACGTGTATAATTAGGTTCCGATAAATTTGACAATTAAGATGTATTTGAATAGCTTTTTACAAAATTCTTGTTCATTTGTTCCCAAACCCTTTGTTACGTGTTGTTTCGACAGGAAAATGTATTAAATTAAATATATATTCAAATGTTGTATTACTGGTTAACGCCTATTATACTGACGAAAAGGCGGATTAATTTCTTCAAAACATTAAATAATAACAAATCTTTCACATTGTAGAATAACAAGTGTTTCCTTTCAATTTTCAAATAGTTGCTTTTAGACTTTTGCATTTATTGATATCTTAGCAATACATACCTAACTATAAATCAATTAAATATTTGATGTTGTAGAGATACATACAGTATTATAGCTACAATATATTACTAGAGTATACCTGAGAGTCGAATGTTTATTTACAAATCTGCCTACACACGGACGCACACAGGCAAACACTCACTCACACACATAGAAGTAAAAACAGTACGAAAAATTGGCACACAGCAGCCGGTACTCGAAATACGGGTTTCTGGATTGCCGGCTCAATATGCTAACCACTACACCATAGCGGCCGTTGCAAATCAACCGTGCTAATTGTCTTTTTATTGTGAGACAATCATCTTTATAACCAGAGGGGCAATCTATTTATAGCCACATTTACCGCTGACGCTGCCTATATACATAATAATACATATATACGTTAGTTAGTATTGGTTTTAAAATCCCATGACATTAAACAATATGTACAACAACATTTCAATTAAAAGACGGAAACGGCACTTATGTAGTTAGTATTATAGATTTAATATCTACAAGTATATATACATTTTAGTAATTGAAATAATGTCTAAATGGCAAATTTCTACATTTACTTGTGAAGGAAGACCTCAGGAGCAAATCCTTGCATAAAAGACGCTTTTCACATAACAATTATGTCTCCCCTGGCCGCCAATATTGGAGTCATTCTAAATATATCATATGCTTAAAATAGGATAAAGAATCGCTCATAATCCAATCATTTCCACGAAAACTGATAAAAACCTTTTACATATGATCTTAAGATTTAAATAGATAAATTATATTTTAACCATTTTCATATTTTGTTCATGGAACATATTGGAACATTGAAATATGGACCATATTATTAAGTTCATTTACCAGACTCAATCAAAGATTAAAAATTTAATGTTTTTTTTTTTAAAGTAAAATATGTTTCTTATTACATGGTACACTTAACTTATTTACATATAAACATATATACAAAAACATGTGTACATAGAAAATACATATATTGACAGTATTGGAGGGATTTCTAAAGATAACTATTTTTACATTGTTTAAATATACAGTAAGTAAGTAAGTAAGTAAGTAAGTAAATTCTTTATTATAGTGACATGTGTTATACGTATATACATACACAAAAATACACAAAGATGAACACCCGGCCCATAGGACCTATAAGTCACCTTAACAAAAGATCATAATCTGAGCACGTGTTATAGTTTTTAACATGTTATTTACATAATAGTAAACTCATATCAATACATGTTATGCATTTACGGACAGTTCAATTTTACGATATGACACACAATTATCAATAATTAATTAATCATGTATTGATCTATTATACAATAAGTCTCTCCCTAACAGATATGCTTGTACAATAAATTTAATAACTTTATTTTGATGGTTGTTTACGAAGTAAACTAGTATACATATAGGATGAATAGTGTCTATATAACCGAAACTGTAAGGACTTGTTTCCCTTTAACATAGTAAGTCCTTAAGAACACTAAGTAATACTTTCACTGCGGAGATTAATTGAATTATTTGCAATGTATACATATATGAATATTGTGACATAATCATTTTATTACCCGAGCAGCAATCTATGTATTGCTACTTATACCGCTGACGCTGCCTATATACATAATAATACATGTATATACGTTGGTAAGTATTGGTTAAAGTCTCTTGACATTTAACAATATGTACAACAACATTTCAATTAGAAGACGGAAAAGGCAATTATGAAGTTACTATTATAGATTTAATATCTACAAGTATAATTATATACGTTTTAGTAATTAAAATAATGTCTAAATGGCGACTTTCTAGATAAACTAGTGGAGAAAGACCTCAGCTGCAACTCCTTGCATTAAAGACGCTTTGCATATCAGAATTATTGCATCCCCTAGCCGCCAATTTGGGGGTTATTCAAAATATACCAAATGCTTAAAAATAGATAAAAAAATCTCATAACCCTACCAGTTTTATGAAAACTGATAAAATCTTTTACATATAATGTTAAGATGTCGATAAATTATATTCTAGCCATTTTCATATTCTGTTCAAGGCAACATATTGGAACTTTGGAATATGGACAAAATCATTTCCCACTGCCTTCAGACTCAATCAAAGATTTTAAATTTTATGACCTTTTTATTAAGTTACGTAAAATATCATTACATATGTTTCTTATTACATGGTACATTTATCTTATTTACATATAAACATATATACATAAATCATATACACATAGATACATAGGAAATACATATTCATATATTGCCAATGGTGGAGGGATTTCTATCAATAAC
The DNA here is from genome assembly GCF_026571515.1 of Ruditapes philippinarum. NCBI lineage: Eukaryota > Metazoa > Mollusca > Bivalvia > Venerida > Veneridae > Ruditapes > Ruditapes philippinarum. Next base: position 53,552 of record NW_026855082.1, read on the forward strand.
TATTTTTACATTGTTTAGATATACAAACATGATGAATTGTGTCTATATTTACGATATTGTTAGGACTTGTTTCCCTTTAATTTAATAAGTTTTACATTGACCCAGACAGAGCACTCAGTAATACTTCCCAACGGATATAGCAGTTAAATTATTTGTAATGAGTAGGTGTATATTACAATGATCACGAAAGTATTAACATCATGTAATGTATCGAAAATGGTATCACATTACAACTGCTATACTGCTGTATATTCAAGAATGATTACAAAAATAACAACAAGAAAAGCATTGATGATAAGCATCAAAGGCGATGCCAAAAACATTTTGATCAAGTTTTGCAATAAATACTTAACAAAAGATGTGTACTTTATAGCAGTGCCATTATATGTGACATGGAGGCTAGGCCCAGTTTAAAGAATAGACTATGTCTTGCCAAGATGCAAAGACAATTTATAGTCAATTAACCAACCACTAATAAGACTCATGCCATAAGAGAGAATTTCTTCAGATTTATTTTACCAGATACAAGGATACCTGAGTCATCAGAATATGATAAAAGCTTATTGCTTAGGGTTGCAGACAATGTTATTGACATACATAAGACATAAAAGAGGTTCTAAAATGAACCTTAGGGGGTCACCATAGGTACTCTGAGCAGTAATAGAATGAGAACCAGCCACATCCACCAGCTGCTGTCTATCAGAGATAAGACTTGAACCATGTAAGAATGCCATTACCTATGGCAGATGCTTGAAATATCATGATGGAGAAAGAGAAGAAGAAGAAGAACTTCTTCATGTGTAGTATAGTGTGATCAACTGTATCAAATGCCTTTTGTAGATCTAAAAGTATCATGCATACAATACTGCCTTTGTCCATTTCAAATTTAATACAATCTGTGAAATGAATCAAACATGTGTCAGTTGAAAAACTACTTCTAAACCCTGACTATAACTGCATGGTCATGACTCAATCCCATGACGGTCAGAAGACCAACTGAGCTTTCCGGCTGGGTACACATTTTCTCTTAAATAATGAACAGTTCTAAACCACAACATATTTCCCCACTTTATTGATTGCAGTCACAGGATAAGAAAACTTTCAGCTTGACCAGAACTCGAACCTGTGACACACAGAATAATGTACCGCGGCTGTAGCGATTGAGCAATCTGGCCGCTTACACATTTTCTCCCTTAAATAGTGACAGTTCTAAACCGTGACAGATACTTTTAGATTATTTTAATTAACAGGTAGATTAATTATTAATTAAACAAATAAGAAAAAAACTTACAATGTATATATTGTTTAATTATTTTTACTAAATCATGGGCTTAGACAGTTATTGGTTGTGCCATTATTTATAACAGGTAAATTTGAAAGTGAAAATAACTGTACTAATACATGTACAATATCTAATTTTTTGTACAGATAAAAAACTAACCTTTTTTCCTTGATAATTTTTTTTATGGAGGATGATTTTTATTTTGCAGCAGGGGGCACCCGGCGAAAACATAAACATACAACAAAAGAACAACTTTGTGGTAGATTGTTTTTCGTGTTTTCATCTGGCGCCCGGTTACTGTTTGTACTTTGTCGGTTTTCATGGTGGAATTGCACCATGGACCCTGGCGTCACTAGTAATGGACACTAATTTAACCACAATTCTGGATAGGTCATAAATGTAACCTGCCAAATCTTACAAGTTCAGAAGATAAACCACAACATCCAGGCTAGGTCACCCTTTACAACAATTCCTTAACTTTATTATAGATACTATATTAGCAAGCTAACACTTGGTATAAACCTTTAACCTGTATTATCATTTATAACTTTAAATGAAAGTCTCATCCCTTTAATATTAATGTCATAAATGTAAGTCTTTAAATACAGAAATATTTTAAGTCACATTATATCCATATACTCAGATATACATGTATGCCAATTACATAAATAATTCCCAGTTTCAATTAAAAATAAATATAACATCCTATTAACATTGGAACTTGGATGGAATTAATAAATTTGTAGAAAGAAAACTATAATGTATAGTATCAAAGTAAACAATATCTCAAATAGTCTATATCATATAATAAAAATTGAGTTATGTGAGTGTCTAGACATTAAATGCATACCTCTTACAGTAACAAACACTGTCCCTCTTTAAACCTTCCATTAGATTTTACTATATAACTAACTGCATATATATGTAGTGTTTTTAATTGATAACTTCAGGCTGTTATCCTTTCTCTGTTTCAATATATGGACATGAGCACCTATATGCAAAGCTTTAATTTTCTACCTTTCATTTTTATCAAAGGTTATTTTATTAACAATTTATATACAAACACATAGAAGGTAATAATTAGTTTCACATAATGATTAGAAGATTCCTGTAGCAGAATACCAGAACAGAACAGAACAGAAACTTTATTTCTTGGTTTAAGCATAAAAAGCTCATCACCATATTAAATATACAAATACAACATATAATACATAAATGACACATGACATGAATATATATAATTACAAAATAATGGTTTATGTGATGTGAGAATGTTTAATTTGAGATACCAAATTTCTTAAAAAGCATATGAATATATGTATATAATACACAAGAATTTGCCTATCTTTACCGAACATTATACAGAAAAGCAAACTGCGACAAATTAAGGGGGATAACTTAGGTAACTTTACATAACCAGTATTTTAACATTTACTTCCCCTTAATAATTCATGATCAATATTAATAGAATGAAAAATGAATACATTTACTGATTTTGTACGTTTTTTTATATATATAAAGAAAAGGAAAACCCACACAAAACAGACCAATACCCAAAACAACTAACGCTTGACTTAATTATAAGGATTAGTTTTGTCAAAACATTTTATCATGGTATTTATATTTGGTTATGTGTTGAAAAACAGATATAGTTAATTTGAGAAGATACAAATATTAATAAATAAATAAAAAATATATGTATATATGTACAATTTCATATTCACATATAACTTTACAAATCTACATGATGGATATACAATGCGCATTTAACAGTTACAATGATACTTTTCATTTTTTTAAACAACAGAAAAAAAAACAGAGAAAGAGAGTAAAGCTTACATATCAGTATATTATAACAAACTATCCCTCAATTTAAAAGCTTTATCACAGAATATAGCTAAATTTTTCAGTTCTTTCTTGCGACCAGTTTGCATTAATGAAATGAATTTAAACATACTTGTGTTGCAATAATAGTATCTTGGAATGTATTGCTTTCTTAACTCAGAATATATCGGACATTTAAGGATAAAGTGAAATTCATCTTCTATATCATTCATATAACATAAAGTGCACTTTCGTTCATTCCTTGGTACATTATTATGTCTTCCTAACTCGATATTAAGTTTGTGTGAGGAGAGTCTTATTTTTGCTAAAACATTTCTATATTTTACATTTTCAATATATTTTATATATAACGATTGTTCAAATGTGATCTTATATTCCCTATATACATCTAACAATGATGAAGATTGAATACCATCATTCCAACACAACTTATATAAATATCCCGTAATCTATTCCTAAAAATAGGTACAAATAGTTTTATATTAACAGAATCGGGATATAACCAGACTTCATTAAAT